>NC_064814.1:35870537-36104692 GCF_023721935.1 Panthera uncia
TGGCTGAAGTCGGACGCTTAACCGACTGCGCCACCCAGGCGCCCCATCCCCATAGTGTTTCAAATGCCTAGTAAAAGCTGCATGTGGAAGAAGTATTAAATGTGAAACTAATTATAATAAACATTATTGTGGTTTTCATCCTAGAATTATAAGAGACCATGGATTAATCAACCTTAGAAAGTTTCAGTGTAAGTATTAGCTGCTTTCTTTATTTTAAAATTTCTTCCAACATTATTGAACAGTTTTGAACAAATCATTTATGGCAGTAGTTCTTAATTTAACTTGCATATTAGCATCAATCCGGAGCCTTTTTTTTTTTTTTTAAGCAATCTTCACACTTAGCATGGGGCTTAATACGTGACCCCAAGATCAAGAGTCACATGACCTACTGACTGAGCCAGCCAGGCGCCCCAGCATATCATGTAGGAAGCTTTAAAAAATTCTCATGCCTGGGTATCAACTCAGACTATTCAGAATCTCTGAGGATTAGTGCTAGAACATTTTTATTTTTAAAATATCTTTAAGGCAGTTCTGTTACATAGTGAGAGTTAAGAATCATTAATATCTGATCAACATTTATATGATAATTCCTTTTTTTTAAGTAGTATAGTAATTACAGCATGAATATTAATGGGTCATTTTCTGGAACTGGATAGGAACTATATGTTAAACACAACCGTGATCATCAGGTTGTTAAACGTTTTTATGGAAAAAGTCAACCCGTATTGTGCATGGTAGTGGACACAGAAGACATTTAGCTCTGTATGATGGTGAGAATGAAACTATAATGATTTTTAAGTGAATGTTCACTTTGATGTTACTGTTTTAAATATTGAAGTTACCTAGGCTGAGCAGAAAGAGCCCCTGTACTTTTTCTTCTTCTACACTGCAGTTTGTTCAGCAAATAAGAATTATGATCTGATAATTACAACATTTTTATAGAAATGTTTATAATACTCATATGTATTCTTTTTTGTAAAAGTACCTGATGATTATTGTGCTTTGTATCCTAGTTGATAGAACTTTATAGGGCTTGACACTCTGTGCCATTATAGGGTGCAGGTCAGCCAGTCATGGGTTAAATGTTTTTGTGATCATAATGTGACATTTTTTTTCACTTTCTGTTACACTTTTTCAAGTGATTGTGGTGTTTTGAGGATGTCACTCTTAATAGTTAAGTAATAGGCTTATCTTTTATTATTAGATATTTAGCTTTTTAAATCATCATACATAATTCTCTGGTGCATTTGTGAATAAAGCTTTATATATATTTAGAATTTTTTAATGTTTATTTATTTTGAGAGAGAGAGTGAGCGAGGGAGGGTCAGGGAGAGAGAGAGAGAGAGAGACAGAGAGAGAATCCCAAACAGGCTCCCTGCTGTCAGCGCAGAGCCCAGTGCAGGGCTCAAGCTCACAAACTGTGAGATCATGATCTGAGCCAAAATCAAGAGTCGGAAGTTTAGGGGTGCCTGGGTGGCTCCGTCGGTTGGGTGTCTGACTTCGTCCCAGGTCATGATCTCACTGTCCATGAGTTCGAGCCCCATGTCAGGCTCTGTGCTGACAGCTCGGAGCCCGGAGCGTGCTTCGGATTCTGTGTCTCCCTCTCTCTCTACCCCTCCCCCGCTCGTGCTCTGTCTCTCTCTCTGTCAGAAATAAATAAACATTAAAAAAAAAATTTTTTTTAAGAGTCGGAAGTTTAATCGACAGAGCCACTCACGTGTCCCATAGAATTTTTTTAAGGTGGATTCCCAGAAGTGGAGTTAGTAGGTCAAAGAATATGATCATTAAAAATGCTTGACATGTGCTGCCAGATTGCTTTCCAAAAAATGGTTGTATCAATTTATATTCCTTGCCTGTTTAACCTCATTGAGAACTGTGGGTTTGCAAAAATAACTCACAATCAGATTTCCATTGCCCTTTTTATAGACAATAATTGGTCATATTCTTGTAGCTACAGTAGTGGGTTCCTGTGTCTGAATGCCTGGGTTTTCAATAGCAGGTCAATAGGATTTTGACCTTTACTCATAGTAGAACTTGACTCATGTAAATTCTGTTCTCAGCTGGTAAACACAGGTCAGTTTAGCTTGATTATTCTTTTAACTGTACGTGTAGAGCTGAGAGGAGGCTCTGTTGCTTCTGAGAAAAAAGCAGCATGTGCAATGTGATTTCAGAGTTTTCAACTACCATTATAGTGAGTGTATGTGACCTTCATATCGTAGGCAGAGGGTTTTTCCATCAAATTTAAAATTTTTACTCCAAATTTTTCTGTACTATCCCTGCAGGGTTTTTTTTTTTGCTTTTGGTTTTGGGAGTTTTTTGGTAGTGAAAATAATCTGTGGCTGCCCATCAAATCAGCACCTGGAATTTGTGGATAAGAGTGTCTCCTATAAGGGAAGAGATGGAGCTGAAAAGAGACTCAATTTCAATAACGATCTTAACTGAAAGCCTGTATCTATAGTGGAAAAGTACGCAGAATTAGTTTAGTTACTGATCAGCTCATCTAATCAGTAGTTACTAATTCATCTAATCACCTGGTTTTGGTATAGTTCTTCTGATGGAAATGACCAAGTAGCAGTTCCTGGCACTTCCAACCTACCACTTAATTGTTCGTAGGTTTTACTCCCCATCCTCTTCACTGATACTTCTTTTTATTAGAAATTTGGTCATTAGTGATCCTCAGAGTTAACTACCTGAGGATCAGGAACCTGTATACACAGGATGCTATGACCATTTACTTGGATGATAATTCTCAAAATATAACTTCATTAGAAAGAGAGCACACATTTTTTCTAGGCTAACCTACCTCTTCTACATGCACTTCCCTTGTTTTCCTGTGGTAGTTCATACCAAAATTCTGCCCAACATTGTTCCTAACAATGCATGATCTGCCTTTAATTGTCTTTCCCATTACTGCCAGCAGTCCCTGCCCCTGTACAGATTAACAGACTGAGGTGCGGAGGTCACCTGGGTGCTCAGTAATGCAGATGACCTTCAATTCTCCAGTGATAACCGCATCCCTGTGTGATAGTCACTGTGATGCTGTTATCATTATGATTAATGTTTTGCATTCTTGGCTTTCCTGTTTGCTTCCTGTCATGGGTAAATTAGTCATGTGAGGTTAGGCATAGTATCCTTCCATTTGACTTCTAGTAAAAGAAACACAGACTCTAACTTAGAGATTTTTATATTCTCTATGGCATGGTTGTGTTTTATTTTCTCTGTAGTAATGGAACGGCGGTATCCCAAGGAAGTCCAAGACCTTTATGAAACAATGAGGCGATTTGCAAGGATAGTGGGGCCAGTGGAACATGACAAGTTCATTGAAAGCCATGCATGTAGGTGCTTTTTGAACTTTGTGCAAGTATTTGTGTGTTTGTGTATGTGTGTGTTTATATAAATAGAGATAATGGTATGTTTTAGGTGAAGTTCTATGAATAAATAATAAATAAATGAATATTTTTATCTTTTCTTCCCCTTTATTACCTTGAAATGACTTGGGGGTGGGACAAAAGAGGTTAAAAGCCTGGAAGCTTTCTTTTTTCCCCAGATAAACAGTAGTTTTATAGTCTCTCCCCTGACTTTTCATTATGGGAGTTTTCAAATACATATAAAAGTAGGTCTGACAGTGTAATGAACCCCCATGTATCCATCACTCAGCTTCAGCAATTAACACATCCAGTTTCATTTCTATTACCCCCTCTTCTTCCGTGCTCAACTGGATTATTTTGAAGCAAATCCAAGACATCATATCATTTTATTCATAAATACGTTAGCATTAAGAGTAGTTTTTAAAATGGGGACAAGATTTGGATGACTCATGGAGGTAGTACTTCCATCATTCTCTCTCTCTTTTTTTTTTAATGTATTTATTTTTAATGTTTATTTGGTCTTGAGAGAGAGAGAGAGAGAGAGAGAGACAGAGCATGAGCAGGGGAGGGTCAGAGAGAGAGGGAGACACACAACCCGAAGTAGGCTCCAGGCTCTGAGCTGTCAGCACAGAGCCCAGTGCGGGGCTCGAACCCATAAGCTATAAGATCATGACCTGAGCTGAAGTCTGATGCTTAACCGACTGAACCACCCAGGTACCCCTCCCCTCCCCCTCTCTTTCCCTTTTTTAATTAAAAACTATTTTTTTTATTTCCTTAAGTAATCTCTGTGCCCAACATGGGGCTCGAACTCACAACCCTGATCTCAAGAGTGTCATGCTCTACCGACCGAGCCAACCCAGTACTTCCATCATTCTCTTGCCTATCTTTCTGAGAGACCTTTGCCCAGTTACTATTTGATTTTTCACTATAAAAAAATTGAAGTTGTTAAGGCAGTAAGGCCTACACTTTAAAATAATCTGGACTGGGCAGCTTAGTCTGTATGTTTCATTGTGAGATTTATGTATTTGACCCTCAAATTTAGGGAAAATGCTTTACCAAGACTCTTATCCTGTTCTCATCATGCAATTATTTGTTGCATGGCATTATAGGCATTTATCTGAGCCTGGGTGGTTGTCCTCATCAAACACCCTGTTTGGTTGGCATTCTTTGTGTGGTTTGCACTAGGTGACTGATCCTTTACTTCCTGTCCCAGTTTGTGCCATCCCTGGTTCATGTGTCACTCCAAAGAACTACACCCCATGAATTGTCTGGGCTCTTCCTTCATCCTCTGTTTCAAAGCACCCAAATTTGAATGTTCTATCACATAATAACGCAAGCAGTACAACCTGATCTGTCCACTCAGAGGAAGCAGAAATCTTTGGTTTATGGAAAACAATGCTCTTTTGTTCCTATAGGAGAAAAGCTGTAAAGAAGCTATCTGGGACTTGAGCACAGAGCTTTTGTCCTTTGCTTATAAAAGGGCCACATCAAGTAATAGCAGAGATAGCTTTTATAAAAGAATTTGGTTATTTGGATAGATAAATAGAGGATAAACAGAGCAAGGAAACTTAGTTGTTTAAAAAAATTAATTCGTTACTTCTGTAGCTAATGAATTCAGCCAGTTCATTGTACCACCTTCTGGGAGACGTTTCCAGCTGCTTTCTCCAGCTGGAGATGGTAGCCAAAAGATAGCTAGAGTAGGTTTTTCTGAGCTCTTGGGTAACATTTCTTTTTTTTTTTTTAAGTTTATTTATTTATTTTGAGGGAGAGAGAGTGTGAGTAGGGGAGGGGAGAGAGAGAGGGAGAGGGAATCCCAAGCAGGCTCCACACTGTCAGCACAGAGCCTGATGTGGAGCTCAAACTCATGAACCATGAGATCACGACCTGAGCTGAAATCAAGAGTTGGATGCTTAACCAACTGAGCCACCCAGGCACCCCTCTTGGGTAAAATTTCTAATGAAATGTCATCATTATATAGGATTTCCCAAATGTAATTGCCCAGTCTTTTATATAAGACAGAATTACTGAAAATACTCAAAAGCAGAAGTATTCCTCTTAATGTTGATTTTGGCTTTCCAATTTTTCTCCTTCATTCTTTTTGGGATAAACAGTGGAATTTGAACTCCGAAGGGAGATCAAGAGGCTCCAGGAATACAGAACAGCAGGCATTACCAATTTTTGTAGTAAGTATGCTTAAGTTACACATTATATCAGTGGGCAAGTGTCTTCTTAGAATTTTTTTTTTTTTTTTTTTTTTTTGAGAAAAAGAGAGGGAAAGAAAGAGAATGTGAGTGGGGGAGGGGCAGAGAGAGAGAGGGAGAGTAAGAGAGAATGCCAAGCAGGCTCCATGTCCACTGCAGAGCCCAATGCAGGGCTCTATCTTACAACCATGAGATCATGACCTGAGCTGAAGTCAAGAGTCAGATGCTCAGCCAGCTAACCCACCCAGGTTTCCCTGCAAGTGTCTTCTAAACACATAAAGGAAGTCTCTGAGGCTTTGTGGATTTTTTTTTTTTTTTGGCTTTGTGAATTTTTTTAAAACAAGTTTTCCTTTTTTGAAATGAGTTTTTGATCTTTCCAGTAAAGTTTCATGTGTATAATCCTTATAAATACCCTTATATGGTTATCTCAGGTAAAATAAAAGTGACAACACAAAAGAGAGGTGCTGTTTTAGATGTGGGAATCTGCTATGGCCTCTAAGAAAAGGATTTTATATTCTGAATTTTAGCCTCAACCTTTTAAAATTTTGTGAATGCATGGTCTGATCATTTGTATTAACCAAGCTTCAAATGGTTCTACATGCTTGCATCCCAGTTCTTTGAGGTGGTAATAATACTTATATTAATAGCAGCCAACATCTTTCACCATGCACCAGGCCCTACACTATGATTCTTATAACAGACTTATGAGATCGGCAATGTTATTTCCATGTAATGAAGAAACAGATTTAAAGTGGTTAAAGATGGGAATGCAAGCTGGTGCAGCCACTCTGGAAAACAGTATGGAAGTTCCTCAAAAAACTAAAAATAGAACTACCCTACAACCCAGCAATTTGCACTACTAGGCATTTATCCACGGGATACAGGTGTACTGTTTTGAAGGGACACATGCACCCCCATGTTTATAGCAGCACTATCAACAACAGCCAAAGTATGGAAAGAGCCCAAATGTCCATCGATGGATGAATGGATAAAGAAGATGTGGTGTGTGTGTATATATATATATGTATGTATATACACATACATACAATGGAGTATTACTTGGCAATCAAAAAGAATGAAATCTTGCCATTTGCAACTACGTGGATGGAACTGGAGGGTATTATGCTAAGTGAAATTAGAGAAAGACAAATCATATGACTTCACTCATATGAGGACTTTAAGAAACAAAACAGATGAACATAAGGGGAGGGAAGAAAATAATATGAAAACGGGAGGGGGACAAAACAGAAGAGACTCATAAATATGGAGAACAAACGGGGTTACTGGAGGGGTTGTGGGAGGGGGGATGGTCTAAATGGGTAAGGGGCACAAAGGAATCTACTCCTGAAATCATTGTTGCACTATATGCTAACTAATTTGAATGTAAATTTTAAAAAATAAAAAATAATAAAATAATAAAGTGGTTAAAGAGGTAGTTGTAGTAGACCCAGGTCATAAGAGAAGGCAGTGGATTACAGTAGTTAAAAGCTTAAGGTCTAGACTTGGGCCAGTTGAGTTTGGATTCTGGCTCTCTTGTTTACCAGATTTGTAACTCTGTTTAGATTTCAGTTTTCCAAGTCTCTTAGAGCTAATAAGGTTAAATTAAAATAATGCATAAACACATAGCACAGTACCTGGCTCAAATGCTCAATAAATGGCAGTTTCTGTTGTTTTATTGGAAAGATCTTTAACATTCCCTCCTTCCTGTTGGTTGAAAGCTACTGCCCACTTCCCATAAGAAGTAGCCTTATTGGGTGTAAATTCAGCCTCGTGTAATGGTTCTTTATTTTTAACAACAGAAACCATTTCAAAATGGAATTTTATGTAGAGCCTAGTCTATAAATAAGATGAAAGTGAAACTACTTTGAATTCCGGTGGTACAGGTCATGTATGGAACCCAGGACCACCAGTATGTGGTGGTGCCTTTGCTCTTTACAGTAACCCCTGAAATATTTTCATGATATCCTGGGCTTTATGGAATATGGTTTGGAACTTTGGAATCTGTACAGCTTTTTTAACGTGTAGAAAACACCACACAGCTTTTGTTTGACAAGATGTACATAAGAGACACTGATACCAAGTTTTGATTACCCAATATTGATTGCCTCTGGGAAAGAAGGGAAAGAAATAGTGCTAATCAATGAGGACTTATTTTTATTTGTAATTTTAATTGGTTTTTAAAGCAGTATGCTTATAGCCCTTGTGTAACTTCGGAAAACATATAGATAGAAAAATACAACAGGATGCAAATATGATAGTATTTTAAGTTACTCTTTGGAAGTGGGATATATGAGTGACTCTTTCTTTCTTTGTACTTCTCTGTTTTGCAGGTTTTTGCCCCCATATTTCTCTTTCTTTTTTTCTTTAAGATTTTATTTTTAAGTAATCTCTACACCTGACATGGGGCTGGAACTTACAGCCCCAAGGTCAAGAGTTGCGTGTTCCACCGAGTGAGCCAGCCAGGTGCCCCTGCCCCCAAACTTCTTTCCATTTCTTTCCTTTCCTTTTCTTTTTCTTCTCTTTTCTTTTTTTCTTTTCTTCGCTTTTTTCTTTCCTTTCCTTTTCTTTTCTTTTCCTTTTTTTAATGTTTATTTATTGATTTTGAGAGAGACAGAGTGTGAGTGGAGAAGGGACATAGAGACGCAGAATCCAAAGCAGGCTCAAGACTCTGAGCTGTCAGCACAGAGCCCAGTGTGGGACTCAAACCTATAAACCAAAAGATCATGACCTGAGCTAAAGTCAGACACTTAACCAGTTGAGCCACCCAGGCACCCCCCTGTCCACAGATTTCTTAAAGCTAGAAAAAGAATAAAAATATTAATCATTTCTTGTCAAAAAAGGGATTTCAAACTGAGGGAACTCACGTTGCCCTTAGAACAATAATTGTGGAAGCAGTTTTGCAAAGGAAACCAAATAAAGGCAAACTGCTTGCTGGTCAGTTTGGAAGCCCTTCAGTTAGTTCTGCATTGTCATTGCAATTATGTGTCATCTACACCTTCAGGTGCCAGAACCTATGATCACCTCAAGAAGACACGAGAGGAGGAGCGCCTTAAACGCACCATGCTCTCCGAAGTTCTCCAGTACATCCAGGACAGTAGTGCTTGCCAGCAGTGGCTCCGCCGGCAAGCTGACATGTGAGTAATTAGTCCAGGAAGAAGGAGCATCTTCTTGGATGCTTTGGCTTTTACTTGTAGTTTCAGACATTTCCGTGGGTACCCCACCCACATGGCAGAAGAGTAATAATTGGGTAGCTAGAAAAACTCAGAAAATTTTAGCAGTCTATCTCAGAACTGTGGTACTGACTGTTTTGAGGAACATAGCTGCCCCCCCCTACTTTGCTACTTTGATCTTATTTTTAAAAATTAGAAAATTCCTCCACCCATGCCTCCTCTCTCCCCCATATCTACTGGAATGATTTCCATTGGTGAATCATGTCCTTGTCCTTTCCCTGTGATTGGTCTCCATTATGTTCCAGACTAAGAGGTCTTCTTAACAAATCCAAGTAATTTCTTACACCCCACGGAACAGATTTCCCTTAATACAGTATTTTCCCTGTTTAGTATAGTAGGATATCCTGTAAAACAGTGAAGTCTGTCTCATTACATCCCTTTAAAGTAACCAACCTAATAAATGGCACCCAGCCCACATGGGCTTTTGGAAATTGCCGTCTTTGGTGTGACATTAGTTAAATTCCTCTTCTTTGTTCTAGTGATTCTGGCCTGAGCCCTTCTATTCCGATGGCTTCGAATTCAGGTAATTATTTTTCCAGGCTGGAGCAAGACTTGATTGTGAAGTTTTCATTCTAGGGATTCACCCAGTAGTCCCTTCCCCCTTTCTGTGAGCAGTGTGCTTAGGCAGAGGAATGGTAAGTGTTATCGCAGTTTGTAAACATTAGCAAGTTTCAGTCTTTTCAGGGTTTGAGTACAGAGACAAGGGAAGAAAGAGCTCCAGAGAGGTGTTTTCTTTATTTTACCAATGCTCATGAGCAGTTCATTTGCTGCAGTTGTACCTACCACAGCTTTTGAGATTTGTCCCACAGTGGGTAAATTAAAGGCTTTGTATCCTGAGCAGAAATTCAAGGATTTCTTAATAATTTGGAGACTTGAGGTATTTGTTTGTTATCTTTACCTCTTTGGGTGTGTCCTCTATTTTGGGGTTAGTTGACAGAGCAAGATTAAACCATATGATAATCTGGAAATCCTTTGTTCTTGGTAATCAGTGAATGGTAATTTGGAGTGGAATAAGTTCTAGACTTCTGATCCAAAATTGTGGTGTTTGTTTGCCAGTTCTCTTGGTGGTTATTCTCACCCATGCTCCATATGCTATATTTGCCACTTTCCCTTATTAGAGCACACAGACCATGCTACTGTGGAGCCTGAGCTGGTCAGAAAGATGATGCACCTGCACTTTTACCATGCTTGAAACAGTAGACCTTTGATCCCATTTAAAGTCTCTCAGGTTCAGGGTCTAGACCAGGCTCAGATAAGGCTACTTTAGGAATACTTTTTAAAAAATTTATTCCTTTGTTTCAGGTGATTATTTCTTAATACTTAGAAAAGAGAGCCTTTTAGAGAGTAGTCAGGACAGCTGAATCCAACTTTTATTTTACAAATTTCATACTTTAATCCTGTCCCCTGAATCTACATACAGAAATACAAACAGCAATAATGTGACACGATAATAACTAATAATTTGGCATTTGTGTTTTCTGAAGCATTTATTCTGTACTGATTTATTCTTTGTTGCTTCCAAGGCTGGTGTTAGCCTTTCTCACCCCCTATTTTAGGTTGAGGAGACTCCTTGCTCCTCTTCATGTTCTCAGTTGGTCCTAAGGCAGTGCAAAGTAGAAAGTCTGGATCATTAATTACAACCTAGCCTCTGGTAACTTTGTTGAGGTACTAAATGATTTTAGTCTCCCTTTTTTAGTGTTTAGGGTAAGTCTAGACCTGTTGGTTATGGAGAACCCCTTATCCCATTGTTGATCCTATAGAGAAGCCTGTTTTCTAGCAGAGCAGCCTATAACAGTCCCTCCTCTCTCTCCCCACCTCTTAAAAGTCAACACCAATAAAACTTTTCTTTTGCCTAACCCAGCCCATCTATCTCCCCACTAATCCCAAATATACATTCAAAACAAAACCAAAAACTTTTGTCCATCAAACTTCCCATCCTGAGCAGTGACCTCATACTTGGGTTTCTTTCCCCATGTGTGAGTTCACCTCAGCTTCTAGTTTGCCATATAATGGCTCATTGTTCCTCTGTGTGTATCTTTCAGGTAAACAGGACTACTTTGGAAGGAACAGATATTCCCTCACATAATAAATAAGAAGGGCCTTTTGCTGGCCTAACAGTCTGCCTTTGATCTGAAGGCAAATGGTACTTGGTTAATTACCATGTTTGCCTTGTACTCCTGGCAGAGTAGTGAGGATTAGGAAATGTCTCTCCTGCAGAGTTGTTATTTCCATTCATCAGCTGTCAAGTGAGGCAGCATATGACCTTTTTTAACTGGATAACATCTGGGCTTTAGATTTTAGAATCTCCTACTGGGTTAGGAAGAATAGTCATATTTGATGTTTAGGTATATGTAATTGTGTATTTTAGCAGAGCAAAGGGCATGTGAATTACCATTTATATTTTCAGGTGAACGTTGGGGTGCCTGTGTTGCACACCAGACTGAGGCTGGAGGTATTGGGGAGAGATTTCTTACAGCTGGACATAGTGATCTTGTACCTAAGTGGCCTGGCTGTAGTGGACTTTGCTACTTTACACTTGAGGAATTGGCACTCCTATAAAATATATACCTTTTTCTGTGTCTGTAGGTAGACGAAGTGCACCACCCTTGAACCTCACTGGCCTCCCTGGCACAGAGAAGCTGAATGAAAAAGAAAAGGAGGTAACAAAAAGAAGGGAGCTAAAGGAAAGAGAGTAGAGTTGATTATTCATTGAATTGTCATTAAAACACATTATAGGATCCAACCCGTTTGGCTCTGCTCATGTGACATACATGTATAGCTGTAGTCTGTCCTACAATTTAAAGAGCTGAAGAGCTAATCTCAGCAAGTTTCAGAGAATTCCTTTCCTTAGCACCCTACCATTCGAAGACCATATGATATATAAATCTAATCAATGCAGCCATCATTTATTGAGGATTACCATGTACCAGATACTTTACTAAGTGCTTCATGTGAATGAAATTAATTTTTTATAAATCTAAAATAACTCCTATATGAAAATGTTTATTTCCTATTAGAATGGTCACTTAGATAAGTCCTACACTTATTCAAATAACTGTCTCCATAGCATGTATATAAGCCGTAAAGAAAGGGCTGCATCATCATATATAATCACATACAAATTTTGATTAAAAATGCCATGTCCTACTTTTGTTTTCCACTATAATCATCAGACTCATCTTCATATTACTTTTGGTTGTCTTAAAAATTTAAATCCAGCCTCAAAAGAGTCCTCCTCTAGTATTTTCAAAAAAAATGTGCACAGTGCTGAAGTCCATTCCAAAAGAGGAGTTCCTCTTTTGCTCCTCATGTGCTCCTCTTCCAGTTCCCAAGATCAGTCTCCCCATCTGCCACTCCAGACAAGTGAGGAAGAGTCATGGAGTAGGTAGGGGCTGTTAGTCTTTTAATTTATCCCCCAGGAACAGTAAAGATTAGTTTGGGAGTAGACAGAAGTGTTTGTTATATTTAAGTATTGCTGAAGAAGGTCACAGGCCATTCTGAGTCAAGTATTGAATGGCCTGGGGTTTCAAGCAGTTTTTATCCTTACCCACAAACGGTGACCTCACACTGCTCATTGTCATGAGATGCTGTGGCAGGTGAACTGGAATGGAGCCAGCTTTCTAGATTTTCAGCAGCTGAAATAGCCTCTTCGCAAGGTCTCTATATTTCCTCCTCCTCCAAAGTAGGAAATATAATCACAAAAGCAGGGACAACTACTTTATGCTGATACTAAAAATAATGTGATTCACACTTGGGAATCCAAGTATCTGCACCCCCGCCCCTACTGTGCCTTGTGGCTCTTCCTTGACTGGCTGTGTTGGAATGTGCTGGGCCAAGAGTTGTGTGGACCCAGGCTGCTCCTCTCGACACAAACTTGGAACTCCTTGACAAACCCAGGTGAGCCAGCTGACAGGTACTAAAGGCTCTCCCAGCATCATACTCTGGTTTTCTCTTCCTGAGTGTCTGTCGTTAGGGAGTATTCTCTCCAAGGAAGAGACTAAATGGAATGTGGTCCAGCCACCCAGCAGCTCCTATAAATAGTTGGAGGTTGATGTCACTTTTTAAATTTTATTTTGGCTATACCTACTGGATTAAATTACGAGAATGACAGATGTTAATGTTTATTAAATTTGCCGTGTCTTGCAGCTCTGTCAGATGGTGAGGTTGGTCCCAGGAGCCTATTTAGAATACAAATCTGCTCTATTGAACGAATGTAACAAGCAAGGAGGCTTGAGACTGGCACAGGCAAGAGCACTCATCAAGATAGATGTGAACAAAACGCGGAAAATCTATGATTTCCTCATCCGAGAAGGATACATCACTAAAGCCTGAGGCTCTGAGGGCTTGCAATCAGAAATCACAAGTTTGGAATGTGTGGGCCAAAGGACAGTACGGGCATTCTGGAGAGTTTCATTTCTGAGCTGAATTCTCATTGTAAAAAGAGGGGAAGGACAAAGGAAACCTTAAGTTGTATTAATACCTACTTTTTTCTCTGCCCTGCTTTAAAACACTCCTGTTGTTGGTATTGTGCTGCAGAGTTATGTGCTAGATAAGCTATTATTAAATGTGAGTGGGCATTTATTCCTAACACCTCTTGTAGCTAAAACAAGAACCATAGTACCTCACATCAGAGTGTTGGTAGAAATAGAAATGAACCAGTCTTTAGTCCCAGGAGTCCAGCTCAGATCTTTGTACTTGGGAGGTTGGTTTTCTGATTATCTGTTTCACCTTCAAACATTACAGAAAGATTTAAAATAAAGAGAAAGGTTATGGAGCATGAGAAAGCTTTCTCTTCTGAAGATTTCTTAAGCTGACATCTTCTGTTTATGAGCAAAGGGAAGGAAAATTTCCCTGTGATGGTCTTGTCCCAAACTACATCTTTCCCTTTAATGTCTGGCTTTGTACATTGCTGTCTGACTGTCTAATCTGCAGTAGACTTTTGAGGAGGTGGCACCGGATGTTAAAATGTCTCTGTTATTTTTAGAATTAATGGATTAAAATGTTTTGCTACTTAATTTGTGGGTGTGTCAAATATTCTGGTAACTAAAGCACACTTAGGGTGTTGAATGCCTGCCTCATCACGCTGCACTGTCTCTGCTAACATGTGTGTCCCGGAGTCACCCTGGTCTTACTGTGGGTTTCCCAGGATACCAAGCCCTTGAGGATGGAGATGACACAACTAACCTCAGCATTTGCTTGGATTGAGACCTGAGCCCTGATTTCTCAATGGTGACAGGCTAGCCTGCAATAAAAGCTACTTTTAAAACAAAAGTAAAGCAGTTTCATATATGAGACTCACTAGATATGAGGGTGAGTAGCCCCACCATATGTGAAACGATCCTCAAACCTTCCTACAAAATAAGCCAAACGCAGAGTCATGGTTATTCCATTTCTGCTAGAAGCAAAGCTGTATATAGAAAGAATTTCAGAATCTGCACAAATAGCCTTCAGTAGCTCACTGATTCCTTAGTTCTTTCAGCGTTCAACATGTCTAATTAAAATATATACTTTGGTGGAAGTATTTGCTCAAACTTTTTGACTGATACAAATATGCATGCAGCTTGCTGATAGACTTATCTAGGGGGTTATAAATGAAAAGGAAACTCTTGGGGCACCTGGGTGGCTCAGTCGGTTAGGCGGCCGACTTCGGCTCGGGTCATGATCTCGCGGTCCGTGGGTTCGAGCCCCGTATCGGGCTCTGTGCTGACAGCTCAGAGCCTGCAGCCTGTTTCAGATTCTGTGTCTCCCTCTCTCTGACCCTCCCCCGTTCATGCTCTGTCTCAAAAATAAATAAACGTTAAAAAAAAAAAAAAAAAAAAGGAAACTCTTAGGATCAGAGGAAATTGGAATAAAAGACTTCAATCTGAAAAAGGGTGGCTTGTGGAAATGCTCCCTTTTTTTTGCATTGTCATATCTCTTAGAAAATGTACGCTTCTACCACCATCACCCCTACTTGGTTATAAAGGGATTGCCTCTTGTTCCTGAAAACTAATTCCTCTTCTAAAGTGGGGGGTGCATTAGACATGGATGTCAAGTGATGTCTGTTGTAGTCCCAAGAGTCCTTAGTCTTGATTAAGGAAGGCTTCCTGAGAGAGGTGAGCTCTTGAAGCAATGAAACAATCGAGAAGAGAGAGAGAAAACGGCAGATGGAAGTGGGAGACTGTTCCAGACATGGTGGGTGGAGGACGATGTGGAGGCAGCAGTAGGAGTGAGGAAGATAGTACCAAGAGGTGTAGTTGGCTAGGACATGGGGGCAGCTGTAGTAGTTAGGAGTGGGAGATGGGAGGACAGTCTCGTAGAAACCTTGGGACCAGTCAACTCTGAAAAAACTGGGGAATCAGTTGATTTGATGAGGAAAATGGCAGAGTTGAAAATAGTGATAGTAAAATAAGGCTGTGATTTCAAATGACTGGATTTTAGAAAGTAGGATTATTACTGTGGTTAAGGTTTCTCAAGGATCAAGTCATATTTGGGGTAAAGGGTACTCTTCAGTCACTGCATCACCATCTTTGTGCATTTATAACAGAAAAGCACTTGCTGATATTTGATGTGGCTGGCTTAAGTACATTATTTTCTTCCATCTTCGTATCACCAAAGGAAGGCCTTTCTTGTTCTTAAAAATTCAGAGCTAGCAAGGGCCTTCAAAGTATATTCCATCCTTCCCCTTTGCTGCTAGATGGAGTTGGCCTTAAACCAGCTACACTAATCCAGGTCTCTCTTAGGCCGTATCATTACAAAGAGGGAACGTTTACCCTGAAATTCAATGACATCAGTAAAGACCTTTTACTGTTAAGAATTTTTATTGCAATTTAAAGGTTTCTGCTGGAATTCTGTGCATATCCTTCTTTGCCAGTGGTGAGAAATAGAGAATTTCTTCCTATGTCAAGACCCTTCCCATGCTCAAAGATCTAGACTGTCTCTCTTGAGACCAACTAACTCAATGGTTTATCTCTTTTTGGGTTCCAGTTTTTATTCTTTTTAGTCTCTCCCTGCTCCCCAACTCCCCATTTAAATCTGAAGTCAGTTAACCAATCCTTGTTGAGAGGTAAAAACAAGCTTCCAGTTTTCAGTAATGAAACCAGCCTGTGGTTAGCTGGAAAGGGGAGCAAACCAATGACATTCATGAAGAACAACAGAATTCCAGGTGGTAAATCACTCTAGCTTAAGGAAATCTGTAGATATGTAATAAGAGAACTAAACTTTCCAGTGTAAAGAATCAGAGGCCCAAATTGTAAAGAAAAGCTTGGAAAAACTCATTCATAATACTCTTCCACTTGTCTCTGGGCAAGAGAGTGGTACTGTGTTCTAAACAGCATTCTGGAATACTGTCCATCTTTCAGGATATCTTTGTGAGTACCTTCTAGATATACACTGTATTTTTGTTTTGTTGTGGTCTTTTGGGTTTTTTTTTTTTTTTTTAGAGACAGAGCATGAGTAGGGGCGAAGGGCAGGAGGGGGAGAGAGAGAGAGAATCATACTCCACACTCAGCGTGGAGCCCAATGCGGGGCTCAATCCCATGACCCTGGGATCGTGACCTCAGCCAAAATCAAGAGTCAGATGCTCAAATGACTGAGCCACCCGGGTGCCCCTATATTATTGTTAACACAAAAGGCTTTCCCACAACTTCTATGTTTCGTTTGAAGTTTGATTCAGGAGGTACTGATGTAGAAGTTTTGCTTTCCTTTCCAATATACCTAGCCAGATGTGGTTAACCTCTCCCTGATCTGCTGGAAAGGATCATGTCTGGTACAGTGGGGCACTGTGTGGCCTTGTGTAGAAGCTAAGACAAAGAATTTCTCTTCAAGCAGACACAATAACCAGCTCTTGTGAGCACAACATAGTAAGGGAGATTGAGCAGGATCTCCATGTGCAAGCAGAGTCAGAGCAGCCTGGTTAGGGAGTAATGGGCGTGCTGATATTGGCACTTAATTTGGGAGAACAGTAGGGAGCATTTAGTGAGTGTTTTGGAAAGAAGCCTATCCGTGAAGTATGCATCAGAACTTAGTTTGCTGCTTTTGAGTGGTTGGGGGCTAGGGGGTGGGGACACAGGTGAATCATTCCTGAGTAGTCTGGAAGGCCAGTTTCTAAATCTAATGGGAGGGAGTTCTTTTCCTGTTCAGTTTTGCCTACTGCCTTGGCTTCTGTCAGGAGTACCTCCGCCCCCAGCAACTGCCTTGATAAGAATATCAAATGCTCTTTGATTTGACTGACCAGGCTTACAAGTCAAGAGACAGGTATTTAAGGGAATGGTGAATGTTTTAACATCTGGCATTAAAATTCCTTTGTCACTATGAGTTACTTGCATGTTATGTATTGTATGCTGGGCCCTCTTCCCTGTTAGGAGTAAGAATAATAAGGAAGTTAAGAATCCAGAAAGTGACCATTAAAAGGTTTAAAACCCCAAACTGAGAGCTACAAAAATTTTTGATTTAATAGATGTACCTCCCTTTGTCTTTGCAAGCCCTGTAGTTACCCTTTGCCGGCCCAGGCTTGTTTCCTGTCTTTCAGGACTGGATAATTAAGTCTGGTGTGCTCATTTTCTACTTTGGAGCACAGGAGGCAGACTTCTGTGGCACCACACTAATTATTTGGTGGAATCAATCTCATTCTTAACCAAGCAACACTTTTTCAGCTTGCTCTGGTTTCCCCTGAGGTCTCAATGTGACAGAAAGCTTCCAGGTACCTTGCTGACAATCCTGCCTTGGTGCAGGTTATGTTGAACAGAAGTAGCATTTTAGGAAGTGTGGAAAGGAGAAGACCTCATAGTTGTTTTAAGAAACCAACATTTTATTAATCAAAGTAAAAATGCTGAAATGCTGTCATCTTATCACCTTCTTCGGTGAACTGACAGCCAAGTGCCAACTCGTGACACTTCTAATGCATCTCTCTTCTTGGAGAGCTGTCTGCCAAGTGTATTCTCTGTTTCTGAAATTGTTTGCAATGACCTAACCTGTTTTCTCCCATTTAACAATGGATAACTCCTGATTTGGATTTCCCCCTCCTATTTAGCACCCTTCATTTAGAGAATTCCTTAAAAACCCAACATTTAATATTTTAAGAAATAAAACATTAATGGAACCTGCACTGTGGAGCTTAATTTTAATATTCCCAATCAATGTCTCCTGTGAGAAAACTGGTATTGAATTGGGGCTGTTTTATGTTTTATTGCCCTTTCCGATCTTAGGAGGTTGTCTAAGATGAAAAGGGCAGTTTTCAACGGTAATTTAATAGCCTTCCCCCCGACAAAATACTGAAAAGGAGTGAAAAGTTTAGAAATGCCGTGAAGACACTAGCTCCCAAGTACCAGCGGCCTTAGAGATGGGTGGACTGATTTGAACTCTCCGTAGAGGAGAAGGGGCAGCAATGTGCCAGCCCTGACCCCCTGGGAATTTGCTGTCTGCTTTGGAGAAGGTAGAACAGCTTCACACAGTATCCTGCTTAGGAGCCTCTTTCTAACCAAGGGCGGGCTGCAGGAAAAGTCACTCTCCTGGGGGCAGGAGCCAGAGCCCTTCTTTTTTTGCCTAGAGGATAGATAGCACTTTGATTTATTTTTACCAAAGGGCATTTACCTAATCGCTAGCCACAGATAACAGTGACAACAACGGCAAGCTCACCTGGCAGCCCTCCTCTCCCACCCAAAGAAAATCTTTGCCTTGTTCAGGGCGTGCATGGTTTCAGATTCAGGACACCTGTCAGATCCAAGTCAGCATAGGTTTAACTTCATGATGCAAAGCAAAATGCTTTTGAGAGCAAAATCTCCCAGGAGTGCCTCCGCCCCCAGCAACTGCAGAAAAGAAGGCGTCTGTGGGAGAGAAGGGTGGCTATAGACGTCATTGCATCTTCCAGATCCCAGCTGTGACCTGGCTCAGAGTTTTACAGTTAAAAATAACCGTGGCTTAGAGTTGGGGGAAAAAAGTAAACTGTTGGGTCTCCATGGAAACTAGGAGAGGGATAAAAGCAAGCCATGGATTTCCAGCAGATGTGGCAAGATGGGGAGGATATCGGGGGCTGGAGCTTAGAGGCCCTCTTGGTGAAACAGGATACCCCTGATTAGCATCCAGAATATAATCAGCCGTTACTCCAGGGCAGTGGGGATACACTTTGCAGCCAAGATATGTTTGCAACAACAATGTATACATCCTAGGTCTGGTGAAGAATTATTTGAGGCAGCCAACTTCCTGTAATGTAGATTTGCTACTATTTGGCAAAGCAGAGAGCAGATGAACAACATAGGTTAGATTCTGCCTTTTAACCAATGTAAGAACTTCTGCTATACCCTCCCCCATACACATTCCACTCTCATTTACAAAGTCAGACTTGACCTCAAGTAGCAATTGTAACTATAGGAGAAGTCTTCAGTTTCTTGAGTTAACATGGACTTTTACTCCCCTTGAATAGGACCAGGTTTTTTCTCTTTGATGTCAGATTATGCAAAATGGCATTAATTACCTAGGATGTCTTTAAAAGTGTATCTCTTACCAATTCTGGTATTGTTACTACCAGAGATGATTAACTGTCTCTTGGGGGGAATTAATTTTATTTTTTCATTTACTCTTTCTTAAAGGTTTCTTCAAAAACATGTTTTTCAAGAAATACATGAATATAATATTCTGGTTGTAAAAAAAATTAACCCGTCTTTTCTCCTTTTTTAATGACGTTTATATACTTTCTTGCTTACTGCCCCAATGTATTCGAAAGACCTGAGGGCTGGCTAATCTTTGTTCTGCTACTTAATAATAATGCAACCTTGGGCAAGTTTCTCAACCCCTCATGTCTAAAGTGTGGTTGATAATATCTACTTGACTGGTGTGATAAAAATGAAATGGGATCACACATCTGGCACCTTTCTTTTTCCTTCCCATCAAGATTTTGATATTTTCATTTAACTCCAGCCAGGTATGAACAAGCACTTGATTTTCCTGTACCATACAATTCATAACCATGCTAAAGTCTCACAGACGGACACTAAGATCTGAAAGATACAGAGCAAATCCTAAAACAGGCAGATGTGTGTTTTCCAAGAATGTTTATATTGGGATTCTCAGCACTGTGCATCATTGCTACAGCCCCAGGGTTGAATTAAGGGCAGAAAACTTCAGAGACAGATATTAAATGACCTAGTTATCACAGGCATGTTGTAATATTCCCTTATATAATACCTAGCTCAAGGAGCTTGAAGTCAGGGTAGAAAACTGTATATACACTATGATTGTATAAATAAAACTAAAAAATCATGCATAGAAAAAAGACCAGAAAGAAGAGTTGCTATTTGTTGTTCTGGTAAATTTATGGGTGATGCTTTCTCTTTCTCTCTTTTTCAGTAATGTGACATTTCTTTGTTAATGGGAAAATAAATTTTATGAGAATTATGAAAACTCTCAAAGTAGCAGTTTAGGATATTTTACATATAAGGTGCTATCTTTCAACTTACAAAATAGCACAAGCCTTAGGCAAATTTCTGTAGTAGATAAAATGTGTTTGGGGACTTCTATCCTCCTAGTTCTTTTATCTTTTCCGTATTTATAGAGTGTCCTCCCATATGTCTGGAATCCACTGTTCAAAAGACAAAGATTTACTTCTTTAGGGGACTTGCATCTTTGTAGCTATCGATAGCATATACTCTGGAATTATGAACATTAGCAAGCAGGTGTTCAAAACATCTGTGAGCCATGAGCCCTGATGGCACCCTGAAATCAGACTTCTGTAGACAGGGGACCACTGATCACAGCTATTCCCCAATGCTGACAGATATAGCGAAGCTGCTGCCGGTTTGTTAACCAGAAGCAATGATACGAATGGAAGATGCAACCATTCTTTCTAAGGGACTCATAAAGGTCTGATTAATCTAATTTAAGTCATTGCCCAAGCAATTAAGGAGAATATTTTTGGAAAGGCAGACTTCAGTAGCCAAACAGAGTAGAAGTTTCCACCCTCAACTTACTGCATCTAATCAGATTAGCTCTCATTCTGCACCAAAGCTGCACTGCCCTAAAGCACTGCTTACTTAGATGTAGTTGGGAGCACCCACCCCTTCCCTGGGCATAGACAAGTCTTACTTTTGTAGCAGATGGCTTCTAAGATGTATTTACATCTAAGATAATTGATACTTCTAAAAATACCTACCTACAGTCTAGTAATGTGCTGTCCAATAAGATAGCCTCATGTGTCACCAGGCTCATGTGGCTATTTAAATTTATTAAAATTAATTAAAACCAAAAATTCAGTGTCTCAGGCACACTAGAGCCACATTTCAAGAGCCCAAATGCCACATGAGGCTAGTGGCTACTCTACTGGACAGTGCAGATACAGGATATTTCTATCATACCAGGTTGTATTAGACAGTGCTGATCTAGAAGAGAATACCTTCAAATTGCATTTTTGTTTTGTGTGTATGTGTTTTTTTTTTTAATTTTTTAACGTTTATTTATTTTTGAGACAGAGAGAGACAGAGCATGAACGGGGGAGGGGCAGAGAGAGAGGGAGACACAGAATCCGAAGCAGGCTCCAGGCTCCGAGCCATCAGCCCAGAGCCCGACGCGGGGCTCGAACTCACAGACCGTGAGATCGTGACCTGAGCTGAAGTCGGATGCCCAACCGACTGAGCCACCCAGGCGCCCCTGTATGTGTGTGTTTTTAAGAGAGAATGCAAGTTGGGGGAGACGGTGGAGAGAGAGTCTTTATTTTTTTTTTTTTAACTTATTTAGAGAGAGAGAACGAGCAGGGGAGGGGCAGAGAGAGGGGGCAGAGGATGTGAAGTGCCTCTGTGCTGACACCAGAGAGTCCAACACGGGCTCCAACCCAGGTACCATGAGATCATGACCTGAACCCAAAGTCAGATGCTTAACCACCTGAGCCACCCAGGCACCCCAGAGCAAGAGAAGCTTAAGCAGGCTCCACTCTCAGTGTGGGGTTGATCCCACAATCCTGGCATCATGATTTGAGCTGAAATGAAAAGTTGGATGCTCAACCAACTAAACCACCCAGGCGCCCCTCAAATTGCGCTTTTGTAGAGGCATGCTCACACATTCTGTAAAAAAAAACATAAAGCACCTCCCTGCCCACAGGCATATACAGTCACTAAATGGTTTTACTGACTTTAGCACTTCTTCCTACTTTTCCTTAATCTCTAGATCTTTACACATACATCACATTGAACACTATTTTAGCCCTCCTCCTTCCTTTTTACTGATGAGGATATGATTCTTTAAGGTAGACTTAGTTCCTGTAATCCATGAAAATGCCCAGCTCCTTGTCGCTAACTAGAGCTGTACTGGAAACCTGCCTTCTGTGTAACAAACAAGCTTGAATCTGAAGAGGGATGTATCTATTTGTGTTGCTGAGTCATTGAATTGACTGAAGGAAGGCGGGGGGGGGGGGGGGTGTGGAGACACCAGTGAAGCGGCATACAATCGTTTCTATTAGAGATTTTGCTATTTTGGTGTTCGCATGTCAAAATAAGTCACTAGATGAATTGATGTTGGAGAAGTTTAGTGCTCGGAAGATGCCTTTCCCAGGCAAGATTTGAACTCCTAGTGTTTTCATCCTGAATCAGATTCTGGTTTGTTCTCTTGCAGAAAGATTAATTTTGCCTAACTTTAAAGTTTTAATTCTTTTTTATGAAGGCAAAAATAAACAAAACCTCTCCATTGCAGGCCTTTTTAGCTCCCCTAAGATTATCACTAAAATGCCTTCGTGTTGTATTTTTGTCTGGGAAACAGAACTTTTAGACATTCCTGCACCCACGGGATGACGCTGAATCCAGTCAGAGATCAGAAAGAGCATGAAAAAGCCTCAGCTTTTGGTTGAAGATGCCGGGGAGACGTAAACCCAAAGAGCGTTTTTTCTTTTCTTTTCTTTTCTTTTTTCTTTTTTTTTTTTTTAACTTCCCTCCCCAACCCCTCCCCCCAAAGCTAGGACTACTCGTTTGTTCAGCAGTTCTGATGCCAACGATTTACAACGGTGAGGAGCTGGGTCTGGTGAGTAAAGGGCTGGCTGGGCGTGGTCAGGACCCTTAGGTGTATGACTCACTGCGGAGCTTTGAGGAAGTCCTTCATACCTCCCCTCACCTGCCGGGGCAGGTTGGGCTGAAAAAGTCCGTTTGCATCTACTCATGTTACAGACGAACAAACCTAAATTTAAAAAGACCCTCACAGTGACACAGCAGATAAGCCCTCAGCGAATCCATGTGTTGAGCCAGGTATCGGACGCCTTATGGCTCTACCTTGGGAGGCACGGGTTGTGGATCTGGTGTTTTGAGACTCCGACCGCACCTGCGGTGTCTGGCGGTGGGTTGCCGGTCTCGGGACTCAAATCTGTAGCTACTTTCGAGTCTCGGACAAAATAGTCTTCCAGAGTTACTAGAAACTGTACCTGCCCAAGCAAAATTCATCCAACAGTTGCCATTTATTTTCCCTTCACTCTTTGGTCCCAACTCCTGGGCGCTCTCGTGCTGGATACAAGGTGGGGGTGGGGTGAGAGGCGGTGATTAGTCACTTACTGCAGTCTTCACACCTTTTATATTTGTATTGTTGTCCTTAACCCTCTCGCATCCAGAAGGTATCCCAGTACACCACCCCTGCGCCCCCGCCCCCCAGACCCGGTTTGCAGGTAGACGCTGAAGTGGCGACAAGAGGGGTCTTATGTTGTGAAACACTTGAGACCACAGAGGACGCCTGAACGGAGGGGCGTCCAGGCGAGCGGAGAGGCGCGCCCCGCAGCTCCGTTCGGCGGCGGACGGCGCACTGCGCACGCGCGCCGCCCGCCGCTCCGCGCGTCCCCCGCCGGCTTCCCCCCCGCAGCGCGCCTCCTGCGCCGAGGCCCCTCCCCCGCCCCAAGTGCCCCCCCCCCCTCCTCCGGGAGAGGGCGGTGGGGCGCAGGGAGCGTGCGCGCGGCCCGCCCCGGGCGCGGGCGGAGGGGAGAAGGAGGGGCGCGCGCGGCGGGCAGCCCGCAGAAGCCGGGAGCCGCGCAGGAGAACGGAGCGTCAGCCGCCGCCCGGCCGAGCGGGTAGGGGGCCGCGGGCCGGGCAGGGGACGGGGCCGGGGGCGGGCGGGACTTGAGGCTAACGCGGCTCCAGGGGGCTGGCAGGACCCGGCGGCCGGAGCCCCGCGCGACCCTAGTCTCTGGAAACTTTGTGTCGGCGCCCACACCTGCCCCCCGGCGGTTCTCGCATCCTTTGGGCGACCGGGAGCGGCGAGGCCCGGGGCCCTCCGCAGAGCCCCCTCCTCGCCGGATCTGGGCGCGCGCCCCCCGGCCGCTCCCCAGTGCGGCCGACGCCCCGGCCCCGCGTACCGGCCCTAGGGCTTTTTCGCCAGCATCCTGTCGGCCCCCCTTCCCCCCTCCTCCTCCTCCTCCTCCTCCTCCTCCTCCTCCTCCTCCTCCTCCTCCTCCTTCCTGACCCTCTGCTCTCCGGCTGCGCCATGGTCTCTCCACCTCCTCACCCGCCGTCAGCATCCACCCGCTCTGAGCCACTGGAGCCGTCGGTGGCTTTTTGCATCTTCCATAGGTTTCTGGTGCATTGATAGGAGCAACTTGACTTTCAGCAATGCCAAGTACTCAACTTGAGCGTTCTCTGCGGTGGTAGATTGGGGTGCACAGTGCTAACGTGTCTTTTCGTTTCTCCTAAGTACCCTCGCTTCAAAGCGAAGTTGAGTTGTTTGTGTGCGAGAGGAGTCGCCTGCTGGAGCTGCCTTAAGTGGATTGTATAACTATATTTTATTTAGATGGATGTTGCCAATGGTACCAGCCAGTGTTATGGTAACTGGGCATCCCAGAGGCACAAATGCAATTCTACAGTGTAGGGAATTTTTTTTTTTTTTTTTTTACTACCTTGTACTTTTCTTTTTTTTTTTTTTTTTTTAATTTTTTTTAACGTTTTATTTATTTTTGAGACAGAGAGAGACAGAACATGAACGGGGGAGGGGCAGAGAGAGAGGGAGACACAGAATCGGAAGCAGGCTCCAGGCTCTGAGCCATCAGCCCAGAGCCTGACGCGGGGCTCGAACTCATGGATCGCGAGACCTGAGCCGAAGTCGGCCGCTTAACCGACTGAGCCACCCAGGCGCCCCTACTACCTTGTACTTTTCATCCAGCAGGACCTCAAGGCATTTGGCATGTGTTATCTAGCTGTTCATTGTAGTTTTATAGGAGAGGTAGGTAGAGAGCATTACCATCCCGTTTTACAGATGTAACAACGGAGGCAAAGAACCCAATCCTGATTCTCTACTAATCTTAAAGGAATGTGGACCAAGAAACTTAACCCTGAGTTTCCTGGAATTCCTAGTCCATAAGGCTACACAGAAGTATAATGGAATGTTGGAACATCTTCCCTGAGATTGTATAGATCAATTAAAAAGTCAAAGAGGCGGGGACAGGCATCAGCAGCTCCTTGTGAGAGACTCAGCTCTGTCACGAAGTTAAGTGATACTGGACAAGTCACAGCTGCTCCCTGCGTGTTTCCTGTTGTTTAAAATGAGGGGAACAAAGGTGCTGTATTCTTTGCAAAGTTGTGTGAGTGTTTCTGGAAGTTCCATTCACTCCCTTGAGCTGCATTTGGTGATTGTTAGTTGTTGTGGACTCATAAAGGTTCCCATTCTTGGGCTCCCTTTGGAAATGCAGGGAACGAGGTGCCCCCAGAATAAATAAGTGCCTCTTTTTCACTAGGGACACCTGAGAACTCATGTCAGGGACAGGCTGAGGCAGGGACCCCGACCTGGGTGGGAGGAGAGGGTTGCCGGCTGGAGGTAGGAAGGCACCCTGCACAGGCGGCTTGACACATGGGCCCTATTCCTGCCTCCAGCTCTGACTCATCTTCTGACGCTTGGGGGAGGAGAGGTAGTTGCTTGATATTTTTGGCTTTCCCCCATAAAACAGGAGACAGTTTCCTTCATTCCAAGTCCTTTTAACGTCAGCGTCAAACGTGTCTGTGCTGAGTTCTCATCTGAAACGTTTCATATTGGTTGAATGCAGGTACGATTTCTGTAATATTCCTTAGTAGAATGGCATAAATGTGTGTCTGTGTACATATATATGGATATATATATGGATATATATATGGATAAACTGGTCAGGTGTATAAACCCAGGAAATCTTTTAAAACTTTAGCATGAAAACTTTAGCATTTTTAAATGATGGTCTTTAGGGGAGGAATGTGTGTTTGGTGAATTCCTTTGCAACTGGGATTTTAAGGCAAGGTGGATTAAAAATGCTTTTTTCCACTATCACCAGAAATTCATTAATCATTCTCTGTGTAAAAATTAAAACTTCACAGATAAGGTTAAAGCCTTCTTCTGAGTATCATTCCCAAAAGTAACTGCTGTGTGTTTCTTTATCGGTCTGTGTGTATCCTCTTAGACTTTTCTAAGCATTTTTATGTCTGCACAAAGTGATTTTTTAATTGAAATGAATTATTATAAAATTAGCCAGTCCTGTTCATAGAGAATTGGTTTCTGTCTAGAATAGGTAGCATGTGTTTTAAGTACAGCTGGTTGTAAAGGGTTATTTATTATTTCTGTAGCATGGTAGTGTTTCTCAGGACGATGGGCAAATGGCCCCTTAAGCAACCTCAAAGCAGTTAAATCATTAAGATCCTAGGCATTACTCTCGGTTGAAATGAAAACTTTCCCATTAAAAAAGTATCTTGGAATACTAGTGTATTCATCTTTTCTTTGCTTATAAGGAAGCATAAAAGGGAGCGGAAGGCGGTGGGGGGTGGGGTAGGCGGAGGGGTGTTGCTAAAGCAACAGCACCTGGGTATAAACTTACAGAGCGAACATTTAAGGTAGTAGCTTTAGTTATTTATGAAAGCTTCACTGGGAGACAAAAGGAAGTGTTAATGTGGGCACAGTTCAAATCAGTAGTTTCAGGAGATGGGTGAGTTCAAACAATTCCTATCAAGAGTTTATGTTAGAGGACTTTTGCCATGCCAAAAGTAAAATCATTAAGTGCTGAATATTGGGGTAGCAGGCGAATAAGGTCCCTGACCTCATGAAACTGACAGGCATTTAGACATTTAGAGTGACATTTAGAGAGGAAATGTTCTTTCCCCACATTGGCCAGAATGTAATGGTTCTGAATTCCTGGACATCAATGTTTTATTTACTTAACTTTTTTATTGTGAATTATAACACAGAAAAAAATGTATAAAACGTAAATGGATAAGTTAATGAATTTTTTTAAGAACACAGAAGCATCGGGGCGCCTGGGTGGCTCAGTCGGTTGGGCGTCCGACTTCGGCTCAGGTCATGATCTCTCAGTCTGTGAGTTCGAGCTCCGCGTCGGGCTCTGTGCTGACAGCTCAGAGCCTGGAGCCTGTTTCAGATTCTGTGTCTCCCTCTCTGTGACCCGACCCCGTTCATGCTCTGTCTCTCTCTGTCTCAAAAATAAATAAACGTTAAAAAAAAAAAAATTAAAAAAAAAAAAAAAGGAACACAGAAGCACCTTCCTCCTATAATTTCCCAGTGACAGCATCTCCCCTCACCTCCCCTCAGAGGTAACCTAGCCTTTTTGTAGAAATCACTTCCTTTCTTGTCTGTCATTTTCATCCCCTAAATATTAATATCTAAACAAGTTTCATTTTTCCTGTTTTTACTTTTATGCAAATGGAATCAAAGTAGGTATTCTTTTAAATATTTTTTTGGGGGAATCAACATTGTATACATGTATATATGTAAATATATATACCCACTCATAATTTTTTAAAATTCTTGTAGCATGGTGTTTCTTTTTATGATTCATTCACATTGTTACCTGTGACTGTGATTGGTGCATTTTTATATGAACATACCACAAGTTATTTATCCATCTGTTGATGGATATCTGGGTTGTTTCTGGTCTAGGGCAGTTATGAACAGGGGTCACACGTGTGTGTATCTGCAGCTTTATTAGCTGATGCCTAATTTCCAAAATAGTTGGTACCAATTTACATTCCTCCAGTGGTGTCAGCCTTGAATTTATAATCTGCAGTATTTGTTGTTTAACCACAGTGTGTTTGGATAACCACAGTGTGAATGAATGAATGAATGAATGTCACCTAGGTGGTCTGATCCCTGGCCCTTTGTGTACTAGTGTATTTATATATCCTTGTGTTTAATTGTATAGTTTGGACTGACATACCACCCAAAGGCCTGAGATGGTTTTTCTACTCTATTTAGTTGGCAAATACCCAAGAGAATCATTCCTTCATTTTTTTTTTTAATGTTTATTTATTTTTGAGACCATGCAAGAGACAGAGTGCAAGCGGGGGAGGGGCAGACAGAGGGAGACACAGAATCTGAAGCAGGCTCCAGGCTCAGAGCTGTCAGGCCAGAGCCCGACGCGGGGGTCGAACTCACCAACCATAAGAACCTGAGCCGAAGTTGGATGCTTAACCGACTGAGTCACTCAGGTGCCCCCCTTCTTTTTTTTTTTTTTTTTTTTAACAGATGTGTAGTTATAGGAAAATTTAAATATGCAAAGTGTAGTATTAAAAATAAGTGTCTAGTTACCTAGAAGTCTTATTTTTTTAAACAATTTTTTTTAGGTTTATTATTTTTTTAGTAATCTCTACACCTGCAATGTGAGGCTTGAACTCACAACCCCTAGATCAAGAGTTGAATGCTTTTCCAACTGAGCCAGCCAGGTACCCTGACTAGATGTCTTTGGGTGAATCCTACCTCTCAGGCCACTATATGCTGTGACTTGGTGACTTGAATTATGCTGGTGAATGCCTGCCATGTGCCCAGCCCTGAATGTGTAGACCAGCAGTGCTGGCTTTGGTGTGGATGGGTGCAGGAACCCAGGCCAGTCCTTGTTTAAGTATCCTCTAAGGACCCTCTGAGTATGCTTTGTGCATGTGCAGATCCTTTTAAAGGCATTGAGCAACAGACCAAGGCTCATGCTTCCTTGGCATTTCCAAAGGAACCACAGCTTCTTGGCTATGGGGTAAGTTTCTCTTTTACGATCTTTAAAATGTACTTTTTCCCCCCCACATCTGCCTTGGTATACCATAGTAGAGGTAATTAAAACTGGATTTGAAATAGAGAATTTCTGCTTTTGAGTAGACAGTTGCCAGGTTAACTTCAATTGCTTGTGTTTGGTGTTGCTAGCTGGGTTTAAAGCTAGGTGGGGGGGGAGCGGTGGCAGCAAGTGTGCTTGAGAGAGATCTGGGGGAGGGGAGCAAAGGGAAGGAAGGGAGAAAGAGAGGATAGGGAGAGATAAGGAGGTTATGTCAGGACAGTTATTAAATTATTAAATTCAGGTATTTTTTGAGTATCTATAGTGCCTAGGATTAACTGCTAACAGTTTGTTTCTGTCCTTAGAGTAGAATGTTCTACAGTTCTGTAGGTTTAGAAAATACCCTCAGGGATATCCTTTTTCTTAGTTGGAGGGATAAAGGATGAATAAATAGCCCAAGGAATGTGAGATTTGTAGTTCCTTTTTTATTCTGTAAGGCATCTTAGAAAATGGCTGTGTATGCTCCATTTTCTGGCTTTACATAAATCATGAGTACTTTTTTTACTTTTGTATTAAAGTTTTTATTCAGATTCTTTAAAATAATCATGATTATAAAAACTACTTAACTATAAAAAGTTTTAAAGGAAGGATCAAAAGTAGTGTCAGAGCTTCTTCATTTGAGTGATGGGGGGTAGAAATCCTATTTGTGTTCTTTTGGTGTCCCTTTGGGCGGGCAGTGATTTGCAGAGGAGCTCTGTGTTCACCTGTTGCAGGGAAGGGGGTGGAGTGTGGGTGCTGAGGTCATGGCCATACTGGCTGCATAATGTCACATCCACCCACAGCCCTCACAGCTCACTTGGAATTCTTGCTCTTAGCACTGACAGAAAGTGACCTCCCGTCCAGTTTGGCCAGCTTTTCCCCCTGCCTTCTCAAAGTCTCAGTGGACAGAAAGGTCCTTTTGAAATTCACATGCAACTGCTGGTCTTAACTTCTGCCTTTGTCTCAGAATAGTTTGAGCATCAAAGGCCTTAGGCGCAGGTCTTCTTGACTCTTTAGGTCTTTGAGTTTGTGGGTACACGTGAGAAAATTCTTCCAGTAGAGCATGTTGCTTCTTTTGACTGGTAAACACTTAATGTGGCAGATAGAGAGCATGCCAAGCACCACCCTTCCTTGCTTGGAAGAGAGAGACTATGAGGTGAGCTTGCCTGAAGTTTTGAGAAAGTACTGATAAAAATAAAATCCAGTAGAGTACTGTCAGCATACAAGTTACATACAAATCTGAAATCAAAATTTATAATTAAGAATTTCACTAACTTAGCCATTGTGCCACTCTGGTATCCTTGCCAAGTTCTCTTACCAGATCAACTGTTAGTCTGGCTCCCATGTGAAGAGCAGGTGCAGGCCAGAGTCTGGGGGGTGGGGGGGTGGGTTGGAGTTGACAGCCATTTGTTACAATTAATTTTCTTCTATTCCAAATAATTTTTATTTTTAGAAATTGCAATCATACAGAAAATTACAAAGAACAAATTGGTCATACTTTCTCTCTTTTATTAAAAAAAGTGGGGTGAGGATTATAAAGTTGAAGCTTCCTTGGGCTTCCTTCTCCACTGAGACGGCCATCCCCCATGAATATGATAGGTTTCACTCCAACCCACTTGATTTATTTATATCTGCTTATTTAAAATTAAACTGCATTTTTCCTTTTTTTAAAATATTTATTTATTTATTTATTTTGAGAGAGAGAGAGGGAGAGAGCGAGCACATGAGTGGGGAGGGCAGAGAGAGGGAGAGAGCGAGCACATGAGTGGGGAGGGCAGAGAGAGGGAGAGAGAATCCCAAGCAGGCTCTGCACTGTCAGCATAGAGCCCAAAGCAGGGCTCGAACCCACAAACTGTGAGATCATGACCTGAGCTGAAATCAAAGAGTCAGATGCTTAACTGACGGAGCCACCCAGGCGCCCCTAAACAGTACAGTTTTAGTGAATGTCAGAAGGACACAAATTTTCAATAGCCTTTAATTTGTACCGTCACATATGTCATGTTTAGGGGACAGAACTTTCAGGGTTAGAAGTTGTATTTCATTTCACATGGTTCTTGCTAAAAACTGGAGAAGTATATTCAATGTTTGACGGAGTCTCAACTACCTGGTTTAAACTTTGAGCTAAAGAGAATCCAAAACGTAAGTGAAATGCAACTTGTTTCATACTGGATTATGTCTTAAGTCCAAATAACTACTGTATTATTTTATTTGAAAATAATTTTTTTTAATTTTTTTTTTTTTTCAACGTTTTTTATTTATTTTTTTTGGGACAGAGAGAGACAGAGCATGAACGGGGGAGGGTCAGAGAGAGAGGGAGACACAGAATCGGAAACAGGCTCCAGGCTCCGAGCCATCAGCCCAGAGCCTGACGCGGGGCTCGAACTCACGGACCGCGAGATCGTGACCTGGCTGAAGTCGGACGCTTAACCGACTGCGCCACCCAGGCGCCCCTTGAAAATAATTTTTAAAAATGTATATTTATGGAGTTTCTTGTTCCATTTATGCTCATGTAAATTATGTTTCTCTTTTCCACAATAGCTTAGTCTTATTTTAAATTCCTTTTACAAAGATACTTGCTAGAAATATAAATTCTCAGACCTTTTTATAAATTCTCAGACCTTTACCCCTAGAAATTCTGATTATTATGTCTGAGGTGGGGCCTTGGAACATGGATGGTAACCAGAAGCTCACATGCAGGAGTCCTTGGGACCACACTTTGAAAATATTCCTTTGCCATACTCTGGTGACTTCATAACATAATTTCAGCCAAGCCTTTTCTGTAGAGGGCCAGGTAGTAAATATCCTAGGCCTGTGGGCCATATAGTTTCTGCAGCAACTGCTTAACTCACCTTTGTGGCAAGAAAGCAACCATAGTTAATACGTAACAAATGAATGCATCTGTGTTACAGTAAAACTTCATTCACAAACACTGTCATTTAGTTTCATATTGTTTTAATATGTCATGAAACCGTTCTTTTGATTTTTTAGCATTCTTAGCTCATGGGCTGTACAAAAGCATGTGGCCGGCTAGACATGATCTGGCTGCCACAGTTAGCCAACCCTTGATTTGAACAAGAGTAGAGTGAGGTTGCAAGGCCATTGCATTCTCTCATAGCATGTAAATAACAGTAATATAATCTAAAAAGATTTATATATATTGTCTTATTGTATTAGACAATTTTTTCAGGGGACAATTAAAGACAAGGGAATAACTTCAGGATCTTCTGCCTTTGGACTTCCATTTAGCTAAAACTTGATTCCATGCAAATTGGTGCAGCCACTCTGGAAAACAGTGTGGAGGTTCCTCAAAAAATTAAAAATAGACCTACCCTATGACCCAGCAATAGCACTGCTAGGAATTTACCCAAGGGATACAGGAGTACTGATGCATAGGGGCACTTGTACCCCAATGTTTATAGCAGCACTCTCAAAAATAGCCAAATTATGGAAAGAGCCTAAATGTCCATCAACTGATGAATGGATAAAGAAATTGTGGTTTATATACACAATGGAGTACTACGTGGCAATGAGAAAGAATGAAATATGGCCCTTTGTAGCAACGTGGATGGAACTGGAGAGTGTTATGCTAAGTGAAATAAGCCATACAGAGAAGGACAGATACCATATGTTTTCACTCTTATGTGGATCCTGAGAAACTTAACAGAAACCCATGGGGGAGGGGAAGGAAAAAAAAAAAAAAGAGGTTAGAGTGGGAGAGAGCCAAAGCATAAGAGACTGTTAAAAACTGAGAACAAACTGAGGGTTGATGGGGGGTGGGAGGGAGGGGAGGGTGGGTGATGGGTATTGAGGAGGGCACCTTTTGGGATGAGCACTGGGTGTTGTGTGGAAACCAATTTGACAATAAATTTCATATATTGAAGAAAAATAAATAAATAAAACTTGATTCCACCCTTTGCTATAGGGAGACAGCCAGTTTTCCTCAGTGCAGTAGGCCTGTTGTCCCTACGTAGGGAAAGGGTATGGAGCTTCATGGGGTTCCTTCTTTCTAGTTAATTCAAGAGATTTACCTAGTTACCTTACTCCAGAACTGTAGTGAGTAATTAATTTCTTTAATTTATAAAGAAAAATGGGAAATTAATTTATCAGTACTTTATAAATGAAGTTAATTTGCTATAAAATCCCCCAAAATGTGGAATTGGGACATAGGTATGATAAAGAAATCCTTGTAGGGAGAAAATTGAAGCTCACTGATTGGGTTTTAAGGATGTTGTTACATCCAATAAGACATGGGAATAAAATGATCAAAGGGAGGTCAGCTATTCAATGTTGAGCTCTTAGTTCTGTGAACTTCATTCTGATTTATAAATTCTTTTTTGTCTTCCTTAAAGTAATAATGAACTTTCAAGGACTGAGATCTTATTTATGAAAAAAAAATCTGCATTTTTGAGATTTCATAGTCTTGCTTCTCAGAAGGTAGTAGTGACTGGCAATTTTGAGGCATATTTATACTTATTTTGGGTGTAATTGCTGTTTATGCTTTTTTTTTTCTTTTTAAGTATTCTGCATGTTGATGTTCTGACTTATATAAATCAAAGTTCACTGCTTAACCAAGAATCTATGATTCATATTTAATTTTTACCACTTAACTCCTTGAAGATTTTATAGGCTCTGCCACAAATTGGTTGCTAGTTATCACCAAACAAATTTAAATATGATTGTGGATTTTGCAAGCATTTTCTTGGTTCAGGTTTATCAGATTTTTTCACACCCTAAGACTATCTCATACCACATAGCAGTTTAGGATTTTTTAGATTCATATCCAGATTATAGATAAAGCACAGTCAGACTGACCTTATGTTCCTTAATTTCTTTGCAGTTTTTATTTTCTTCCCCAATGAAATGGGGACATTTTAGTAGTCTTTAGATCAGTTGACCTGTTGTGGTCAGATTGTATGACTAATCAACAGACAACTCATGGAAAAGGGGTTCTGGCCCCAGTGGGGTTACTACTTTTCTCTGTAGAGTCTGGCAAAGCCTCTTAACCTCCATTTACCTCTGATTCCTCATCTGGGAACCATGACAGCAGAAGGATACTGATCCATGTGAGGCTGATTGTGTTTATGTAGCTTAAACAAAACAGGCATTTGAGATTTTTCCAGCAAGTCCAGCGGGACAGACCAAGGCAGGTTGAAAGTGATGCTTCTCACACTTTACTGTGTATATAGATTAGCTGTTGAATCCCATTCCATAGGTCTGGGACGGGGCCCGAGATTATGCATTTCTGTTAAACTCCAGGTTGGCACTGCTGGGTTTTGGATCATACTTGTAGTGAGGGTTTGTAGAAAAGGGCTTATGTTCTCCATTTGGGATCTGAAAGTGAGAAGGCTCTTGAACAGCAAGAATGGCAGTATGTTTTAAATGGATTGGAGAAAAAGGATGATAGTATCATCTATGAGGCACCTCCCCAAGAAACAGCTTTCTTTTCCAGCCCCATCGACTGTTTTACTTTGCTTTGACCCCGTGCCTTCTCTGAATTGCCAAGGCACCCACTGTTTGCACTGCTCATTTGACTCACTTGATGTTAGTCAATCTTTTATTGTTATTCAACAGTTTTATATGTGTATCTTGTATCATCTCTTTAGGATGATAAAATCCTAGCGCAGGGTGATGGCTTATATTACCTTTTTATCCCTGTTGTAGCTATTGCTGCATAGCATACCATTCCAAAACTCGGTGGTGTAAAAACAACCATTTTTTATGTTGCTCACAGATTCCTATAGGTCAGGAATTTGGACCTCATGTAGTGGGAACAACTTGTCTTTGCTCCATAATGTCTGGGGCCTCTAGTGGGATATTCAAAGACTGTAGGTGACTCAGTGGCTGGGGGCTAGAATCATCAATTTGTCTTTACTCACATATTTCATAGCTGATCCTGGCTATCAGCTGGGCCACTGGCTAGAAGACCTATGTATGACCTCTGCACATGGTAACCCTGTTGAGCATAGCAGCTGGGTCCTAAGAGCAAGTCCCAAGACAACAAGGTAGAAGTGTGTGCCACGTTTATAATCTAGCTTCAGAAGGGTTATTCCTGCTGTACTCTTCAGGGTGAGTTGGTCACACAGTAAGAAGTTCAAGTGGGATGGGGGAGATACTGTCATTTGTGGCAAAGACATCTTGCCACAATCCTCACAACACTTAGAATAGTGTTGAACACATGACTTGAACTCAGTAAATACTGTTATGTAAATGAGTGACAAGTAATTTAAACACCTAAGTGGATGAAGACTAAATTAAAAGATTCAGTTCCAAATATGAACAGATTACCCCAGGATACCAAAATAAGTATGTGTTCTCACTTTTTATAGTTATTGACAGTCTCTTCTCCATACACGGGAATAATCTCTGAATTTACAGAGCTGAACTTTTTTTTTTTTTTTTTTTTTTTTTTTAGAGAGTGTGCAAGTTGGGGAGAGGGCAGAGGGAAAACCAGAGAATTTTAAGCAGGCTCCATGCTCAGCACAGAGCTTGACATGGGGCTTGATCCCATGACCTTGGGATTATGACCTGAGCCAAGAAATCAAGAGTTGGGCGTTCAACTAACTGAGTCACTCAGGCGCCCCTGGAGCTAAACTTCATAAACCTGCTCTCTTCAGGTGGACTGCCCATGTCATTCTTTGGAGTGTGGTATATTCTCCATCCAGCAGCTGGTTACAGCCTTAAAATGATTGGCCTTTTAGTTTTTGGGATGGTGGTCCACATGAGGACATTGAGATGGCCAGTCAGATCGCTACACAGGCAGTTGCCGTACAGCACATTACATGTGCTCTGTGTGTCACACTGGGACAATATCTGTGGCCAAACCAGAATGGTGTCTCTGTTGTTAGCTTTGTATGTATTACGGATATTTATCCTCATTCCAACACACCTTCCTATCAGTTAATTTATGTAGTGGGAAAAGCAAAAACAACCCTTCCTCCAGAAGTAAGATGTTGAGGTGGTTTAGCCAAATTACTAAAGCTTGACAGATGAGCAAGAACAGATTGTGAGTATCTTTTATTTCATTTATTTTTTTTTAATGTTTATATTTGAGAGACAGAGTGCAAGTGGGGAAAGGGAAGAGACAGGGAGACACAGAATCCGAAGGAGGTTCCAGGCTCCTTGCTGTCAGCACAGAGCCTGATGGGGGGGGTTGAACCCATGAACCATGAGATCATGACCTGAGCCAAAGTCGAATGCTTAACTGACTGAGCCATCCAGGTGCCCCTCATTTTATTTTAATACAAATCTAACTCAGCATTTGTTTGAATTTTATTCTTAGTGTGCTATCAGAAGGGTTGAAAGATTGCTACATTATGATTTTTATTTGTAAGAGTATTTTAATTTTTCCCCCAATGGAACACATTTCCAATTTAATCATGAAAATTAATGAGAAGAGTAACATTTATTTATTTATGGCAATGGAGGCTAACATGCTTCTATTTTAAAAAGGGTGACTTTATCTAGTTCTTAAAAAAAACAAAAAAAACCTTGAACATTTAACTGAAGGAGAAAATGTGATTACATACGCTTTTCAGGTATTAAAAAAATAACACTGTAGGCCTCCAGTATATACTATGCCCTTCTGAAATTCCTAAAGTTAAAATAATTTAGATCATTTTACACAGTCATTTCTAGCATCATTATGGCCATTTTCTGCTTATTCAATGTGAGAAGAGAGAAGGCAGTAGATACAATTTCAGTTTTAAATTGCTAATTCTAGTGGTTATTTGCTATGACTTAAAAAAAAAAAAGAAGAAGAAGAAGAAGGAAAACTAGCCCCTATGGCCTGGGGATGGATGCTCTGAGTAGATTGTGACTCCAGGTAGCTCCAGGTATGGATACCCAGTGCTAACTCCAGGCTGGTGCCCCAGGAGTTCTCCAGTGCAGGGAGCTATCAGGTGTTAATAGCTTATGCACTGAGATTACAGGCCACCTGGACAGACACTAATTCTGCATTTTGCTTAGCACTTTAGTGCTTTGATGGTTATTATTCAGACCAGCAAGATGTTTCTTGTAACTTGTAAACAAAGAAGTACCTTTCTGGGGTTGGCTTAGGACAGCTCCTCCTTTTTGTCTTGCATCACACACCCCTCCCACCCCCTTTCCCCTTGCCAGGAAAGCATTTTTTCCCTCCAAGAAGTAAATGCAGCTGCCAGAGCAACTTGGAAGAACTTAGTTGAACACCATGGACAGCGACATGGCCATTCCTTGGCGAGCCCTCTGGTCATCTCAGAGACAAGTGTGCTGCAGGGGGAGTGGTATGTTCACTCAGTACCTTACAGTCTTTGATCCCTCAACCATGGCTCAGTCTCTTACTCCGCTCGCTAATAGATGCCCTTCCTCTGTCTTCCAGTACACATTTACTAAGTTGATTTTGACAAAGCTGTGATGGAATACACATGTATCCTTCATGATCAGACTCTCCTGAGCTTGGCACTGACACTAGGGCTTCTTGTTGTGGAGCTGCTCCTTGGTGAGGTCCCTCTGCTGTCAGGGAGCTTTCTGTGTCCTGAAGGGTATCTGGGTCTGCAGCAGTATGTCTGTCCCTCTTCTGGGCGATAGGAGAAACTGGAGTAGCTCAGCCCATCTGGGCATTTCTGTAAGTAGCACTTACACACATTCTTCGTAGGCAGATCCAAGACCCTTTGGACGCACTGAAGGCGTCGGCTGGTGGTGTTGGGAGTGCTGTAAGGCAGGTGCTGAGCCACTCCCCACAGTCTCACAGAAAGGTGGTGTGTGGGCTTGAGCTAGGAGCCCGGAACCTTGGTTCTCTTCCTGGTTCTGTTATGTATCTTCTCTGAGTTGAAATCATCTCACCCTTTCTGAGCCTTCTATTTTCTGATCTGTAAAACGGGTCAGGAGTGTTTGTCAGAGGAGCATCAGTTATATTTGTGCCCTCTGAGTGCTCTTTGGCAGACGTTGTTTTTCTAAACCTTGGACCTAGCTTTAGCATTTTATGCAGGTTTGTTGGCACAAGACTGACTAGCAGCAGCAGGGAGGGAGCATCATGTCTGTCTCACTTGGATTCTGCCCTGAGGACTCACAATCTGTTGTCTCTGCAGTACCAAGTGGCTTAGCACTGCCCAACAAAGGAGAGTTAACAGAGTAAGTTAGGCTTCCAGGCCACCCATTACTTATCCTTGATGAAAAGACCAGCAAGTCTGGAACCCTTTCCTCAGGAGGGCAAGTGACTTCCCAAACAGAATGATGATTTGGGAGACCATAAGACTGAGTCACTATTAATTAGACAGTAACCAAGTAACCTGGTTGGAAATTTGATTAGCATCTTCCAGATTTTCCACATTCAGGAAGGGAGTAATCACCAGCAGTTTGAGAGCCTAATTCTGTGTTTGTTACTGCAGTGACTTTGCTTTTTAAATCACTAGGATTGTGCCAGGGAAAAACTTGGAAGTGGCACGAGACTGTGTTCTGCGGCAGGACAGGATGTTCTCATAAAAGTTCTGCCCGTTTCCATTTACAACTAACACACACATCTGTACACATTTCCTTATGCAACTATTTCTTGTTTCTCTTCAGGATGCGATCTCACCTATACACTTCATGTGTGCCGCCATCAGAAGGGGTCCCCAAGAAAGTTGTAATCTTGGGTGGGGCAGGACCCTTCAGACAAGGGCTCTTTCTGGGGAGGGACTTAGGATCTCTGTGTTCCAGCACTCTGAGTGCCCCAGTCTTGAAGCAGGGAATCTGGGTGGCTCACTGCAACATTGACCTCTACAGGATGACCTCTACAGGATGTGTCCTCTGACTGGCAGCATCACCTACAAAATGCCAGTTACTGAGTTCCAGCTCCACTCTGGAACTACTGAAGTGGAAACTCTTGGGGTGTGGTTCAGCAGTCTGTGTTTTAACAAGATTCTGATGCATGTTAAAGTTTGAGAACCACTCCATTATGAAGCTATAACTTTTATTATTTTTTTTATTGAGGTATAATTGATATATAACATGTTTCAGGTGTACAACATAATGATTTAAAAAAAATTGTTTTTAAGTTTATTTTTAGAGAGACAGAGACAGCGTGAGCAGGGGAGGGCAGAGTAAGAGGTGGGGGGAGAGAGAGAATCCCAAGCAGGCTCCACACTGTCACTGCAGAGCCCAGTGTGGGGTTTGAATTCATGAACCGTGAGATCATGACCTGAGCTGAAATTAAGAGTCGGATGCTTAACTGACTGAGCTACCCAGGTGCCCCCAACATAATGTGATACTTCTTTTTTTTCAAGTTATTAAAAAAAATTTTTTTTTAACGTTTATTCATTTTTGGAGACAGAGTATGAGTGGGGGAGGGGCAGAGAGAGAGGGGCACACAGAATCTGAAGCAGGCTCCAGGCTCTGAGCTGTCAGCACTGAGCCTGACGTGGGGCTCAAACTCACAGACTTCAAGATCATAACCTGAGCTGAAGTTAGACGCTTAACCAAGCCACCTAGGTGCCCCTGATTTGATATTTCTATTAGTACAAAATGATGATCACAATAAGTCTAGTTAATATGCATCACTATACATAGTTATAAGTTTTTTGTGTGTGATGAGAATTTTAAGGATTTACTCTTAGCAACTGTCAAATATGCTATACAGTATTATTAACTTGTACATTACATCCCCATGATTTATTTATACCTGGAAGTGTATCTTTAAACGCCCTTCACCCATCTAGTGCTCCTTCCCCCCACTTCTGGCAATGATCAGTCTGCTTTCTGTATCTGTGAGCTCCAGTTTTTGTTTTCTTTTTTGATTCCACATACAACTGATACAGTATTTGTCTTTTTCTGACTTATTTCACTTAGCAAATCTCCCTCAAGATGTGTTCATGTTATCTCAAATGTAAGATTTTCTTTATGGCTGAATAATACTCCACTGTGTATTTATACCACATTTTCTTTGTCTCTTCAATCTGTCAGTGGATCTTCAGGTTGTTTCTGTGTCTTGGCAATGAACATGGGGGTGCATATGTTTTTTCAAGTTAGTGTTTTCCTTTTCTTAAGATAAATATCTGCAAGTGGACTGCTGGATCATATGGTACTCCTTTTTTTTTTTTTTTTTTTTTTTTAAAGTAACCTCTGCCCCCAATGAGGGGCTCGAACTCATGACCCCAAGATCAAGAGTCACATGCTCTGGGGCGCCTGGTTGCCTCAGTTGGTTGAGCGTCTGACTTTGGCTCAGGTCACGATCTCATAGCTTGTGGGTTCGAGCCCTGCGTTGGGCTTTGTGCTGACACCTCAGAGCCTGGAGCCTGCTTCGGGTTCTGTGTCTCCTTCTCTCTCTGCCCCTCCCCTGCTTGTGCTCTGTCTCTCAAAAATTAATAAACATACAAAATTTTTTTAAAAAAGAAAGAGTCACATGCTCTACCGACTGAACCAGCCAGGTGCCCCTGGGAGTTCTATTTTTAATTTCTTGAGGCGCCTCCATACTGTTTTCCATGGTGTCTGCACCAGTTTCCATTCTCACCAACAGTGTACACAGGTTCCTTTTTCTCCACATTCTTGCCAACACCTGTTATTTCTTGTCTTTTTGATAATAGTCATTCTAACTATAACTATGAGATATCTAATGATATCTCATTGTGATATATCACATTGTTTTACAGATGTTGAACCATCCATGCATCCCTGGAATGAATCCCACTTGAGTGTGATGTATTGTTCTTTTAATGCATTGAGTTTAGTTTGCTGATACTTTGTTGAGGATTTTTGTATTATGTTCATTAGGGATATTGGCCTGTAATTTTCTTGTGATGTCCTTGTCTGGTTTTAGTATCAACATAATCCTGACCTTGTAAAATGAGTTTGGAAGTGTTCCTTCTTTTTGTATGTTTTGGAAGTTTGAGAAGAGTGGTATTAATTCTTCTTTAAATGTTTGGTAGAATTCACCAGTGAAGCTCTGTGGTCCTGGACTTTTGTTTGTTGGAAAGTTTTTGATTACTGATTCAATCTCCTTACTAGTTACTGGTCCATTCATATTTTCTACTTCATGATTCATTCTTGGCAGGTTGTATGTTTCTATGAATTTGTCCATTTAAGTTGTCCAGTTTGTGGGGATATAATTATTTATAATAGTATCTTATGATCTTTGGTATTTCTGTGGTATCATCATAACTTCTTGCATTTCTGATTTTATTGAGTCCTCTTTTTTTCTTAGCCTAGCTGAAGGCTTGCAATTTTATTATCCTTTTAAAGAACGAGCTTTCAGTTTCATTGATCTTTTCTATTGCCTTTTTAGTCTCTATTTCATTTATTTTCGCTTTGACCTTTGTTATTTCCCTCCTTCTACTAATTTTGGGCTTTTTTAAAAATCTAGTTCCTCGAGGTGTAAAGTTAGATATTTTTTGAGAGCTCTCTTGATTCTTGATGTAGGTATTTGTCATTATGAACTTCCTTCTCAGAACTGCTTTTGCTGTATCCCATAAGTTTTGGTATGCCAGATTTCCATTTTCATTTGTCTCAAGGTAGTTTTTTATTTTTTATGACCCATTAGTTCAGTAGCATGTTGTTTAATCTCCACATATTTGTTAATTTTATAGTGTTCTTCCTGTAATTGATTTTTAGTTTCATACCATTGTGGTCAGAAAAGATGCTAGATATCATTTCAGTCTTCTTTATTAAGACTTGTTTTATGGCCTAATGTATAATCCATCCTGGAGAATGTTCCATGTGCTCTTGATAATATGTTTTCTCTTGCTTTTGGGTTTAAGTCCATCTGGTCTAAGGTGTTGTTTAAGGCCAATGTTTCCTTATTGATTTTCTAACTTGGATCATCTATCCATTATTGAAAGTGGGGTGTTAAAGTCCCCTACTACTATTGCTGTCTATTTCTTCCTTTGGGTTTATTAATATTGTTTTATATCCTTGGGTGTCCCTATGTTAGGTACATAACTACTTTTCATATTTTTAAAAAGTAATCTCTAAGCCCAACATGGGACTTGAACTCACAGCCCTGAGATCAAGAGATGCATACTCCACCGACGGAGTCTGCCAGGCACCCCTGTATCATTATGTCATGCCCTTCTTGTCTCTTATTACAGCTTTTGTTTTAAAGTGTTTTTTGTCTGGTGTAAATATAGTTATCCCAGCCTCCTTTTGGTTTCCATTTACATGTAATGTCTTTTTCTGTCCCTTCACTTTCAGTATGCTTGTGTCCTTACATCTGAAGTCAGTCTTTTGTAGGCAACATGAGTCTTTTTTCATTCAGCCATTTTATCTTTTGATTGAAGAATTTAGTTCATTTATATCTAATTACTGACAGGTACATACTTATTGCCATTATTGTTCATTGTTTCCTGGCTGTTTGTAAATTCTGTTACTTTCGTCTTTGTGATTTGATGATTTTGTGGTATGCTTAGATTCCTTTACCTTTTGTGTACCTATTATAGGCTTTTGTTTTGTGGCTACCATGTGGCTTATTTGTAACAACTTACAAGAGTCTGTCTTAAGCTGATAACAACTTAAGTTTGAATACATGCTAAAGCTCTATGGTTTTACTCCCTCCCCCCCCCACTTTATATATATGTTTTTTCCATTAAGCTCTATGGTTTTACTCCCTCCCCCCCCCCCCACACTTTATATATACGTTTTTTCCATTCTATATTTTTGATGTCACATTTTACATCTTTTTATCTTGTATATCCCTTAACTAATTATTGTATTTATAATTTTATTACTTTTGTTTTTTTAACCTTCATACTAGCTTTGTAAGTGATTAATCTACCACCTTTACATTGTTATTCTACATTTTACTATATTTACCTTCACCAGTGAGATTTATACTTTTACGTGTTTTCCCATTACTTTCTTTTTGGCTTAAAGAAGTCCTTTAATATTTCTTGCAAGGCTAGTTTAGTGGTAATGAACTCCTTCCTTTGCTTTTGCTTGTCTGGAAAACTCTCTCTCCTTTACTTCTGAATAACAGCTTTGCTGGGTATTCTTGGAAGTTGTTTTTTTTTTTTTTTTTTTTTTTACTGCCCTATGTTGTGCCACACCCCTCTGGCCTGCAAAGTTTCTGTTAAAAAATCTGATACTCTTGGGGGGGGGGGGGGTTCCCTTTTATGTAGCAAGTTGTTTTACTTTTATTCTCTCCTTGTCTTTTAACATTCAACAGCTTGATTATAATGTGAGTGTGAGTCCCTTTAGGTTCTTCTTTGGAATTCTCTGAGCTTCCTCAGTCTGGATATCTGTTTCCTTCTCCAGCCAGGTTAGGGGAAGCTTTCAGCCATCATTTCTCCAAATACATTTTGTGTTACTTTCTCTATAATGTGAATGTTGGTCCACTTGATGTTGTCCCATAAGTATCTTAAGCTGTCTTCACTTTTCTCATTCTTTAGCTGTTCTGATTGTGTCATATGGGTCTCCTGTTGAAACCCTCTAATATATTTCTAGTATGTTTTTCAGTTCAGTTAGTGTGTTCTTCAGTGCTATGATTTCTGTTTGGTACTTTCTTATATCATCTATCTGTTGAAGCTCTGTGTTCACTCTTCTCTCAAGTTTAGTGAGCATCTTTATGACCCTTATTTTGAAGTCTTTATTAGGTAAATCACTTCTCTCCAATCTCGTTTCCTGAGATTTTATCTTGTTCTTTCATTTGGAACATATTCCTGTTTCTTTATTTTCCTCAACTCTGTGTTGATTTCTATGCATTAGATAAGACAGCCACCTCTCCCAGTCTTGAAGGAGTGGCCTCATGCAGGAGATAAACCTGATTGTTCAATACTGCCTTAGTTTTGGTTTTCTCTCAAACCTTTGTGATTGTCCAAGCAGCCTATTTATTTTTAGTGGCTCCTAATAGTTGGCCATGTGACAGGTGATGTTCTAAAGGGGAGGATCTCAGTCAGCAGCTTTTAGCATATGCAGATATACATAATAATCCTGTGGGACTGCAAAAGTTGTCCGTCCCACTGGCCAGCCAAGCCAGGTGGTCTAGAGGTGCCCCCCTGGGCAGCAGTCACAAAAATCAGGGCAGCAGACAGGTATACAAGTTCCTTTCCAGGAGATACTGGAGTCCTAGAGTGGGGCAGAGGGAAAGCACAGAGACGGTATCCCCTGGCCTCCACCCGAGGCTCAAGCTCCAGAACAAGCAATAGCCTTTTTCACAGAAAGGCAGAGGGTTATGTTTCAGTTGGCTGTCTGTGCAGTGCCCTGGGGGTGGTAGCCAGCTGAAGTCTCTTCAGTTCCAACAATCTCATGGGGTGCAGAGGCGCAAGCCCTGCTGACCACCAGAGCTGGCAGGCAGTGGGTGTCCCCTGGTGGCAGCCACCAAAACCAGGACACAAGACACATGTCTGGGCACTTAACAGTTAATCCCAAGCTCCTTGCTGGGAAAGGAGGGAGAGGAGGGAGAGGATGACAGTGGATGCTTATTACATCCATGTGTGTTTAATTAGAAGCCTGCCCCTCAAGCCGCATGCTATAACTATTTTTAAAGCTTTTCAAAAATGTTAAATAGGAACCTTGTCAGATGATCCAGCCCTTCTAGTCCTAGGTATTTAACCAAGAGAAAGGAAGGCATACCTCCACAGATACCTATATATGAATGTTTTACACCATTTTATACATCAGCTTTGCTTGTAATAGCCTCAAGCTACAAACAACCCAGTTTCCATCCGTAAGTGAATAAACCATCTGTACCATGGAATACTACTCAGCAGTAAAAAGGAATGAACTGTTGATACATGCAACAACATAGAGGAATGTCAAACTATGCCGAGTGAGAAAGCCAGGCCAAACAAACAAAAAAACCTATATTATCATTCTGTTTTATAAACATCTAGGAAATGTAAAAATAATGACAGAAAACATCAGTGGTTGCTTGGGAATGGGGCTAGAGAGTGAGGGAGGAATGAATTATAAAGGAGCGTGAGGAAATTTGGAGGTGGTGATGGATCAGATTATCTTGAGGTCATGGTGTGTCGAATGTACACAGAATTCAAAACTCATTGGCGCCTGAGTGGCTCGGTCGGTTAAGCATCTGACTCTTGATTTCGGCTCAGGTCATGATCTCAGAGTCAAGGGATCAAGATCCATGCTGAGTGTGGATCCTGCTTGGGATGCTCTCCCTCCTTCTCTCCCTCCCCTGCACACATTCTCTCTTCCTCTCTCCAAAAATAAAAAAGAATTCAAAAATTCAAAACTCCTCAAGTTGTACACTTGGTCAAGTTGTGTATCAACTTGTATGTCAGTCATACCTCAACAGAGCTGTGGAAAAAGTTAAGTGTGATGGTTACCTGGGAAAAGCAGAGGGACAGGTAGGGGAGGAACCCATTTTTAACAATGCTTGTTGGTGGTCATCATACTGTTACATAAACAAAAAACTAAGATGTCCAATTTGGAAGAGAGAATGAGATTTCCGATGCTGTCCACAGCACCAGCACCTCCTGCAGGTGGCATTTGTGAAGCTGGCCCCCTGCGCCTGGCTTAGCTGAGGGCATGTGGAAGAGACTCTAGCTTGTTCTGCCTCTCTTCTGGGCCCATTGAGCAGTGCCTTACATTTCCTTTCAAAAAACTTGTTGTGGCCCAAACTGCACTTAACGTTTGTCACACCGTGGGTTACATGTCATTCATAAAAAGCTGAGACTTAGATTGATACTTCCAAACTGGCACATCCTTTAAATGCACATCTAGATATATTTAGCGTGCTTTCCACTCCCTAGATTTATTCCAGTCAAACCCAATTTAGTAGTAAAAACCCAGGAGGAATTCTTTTGAACTTCCTGATTGGCTACATTGTTGCCTCTTTGTCTTTCTGCAGATCTGATTTGTATCCACTGTGATCAACACTCTGAATTAGGACTTTCCAGATCCTGACCCAGGACTGCAGAGTAACCAGATTCCGCACAAGTGAGTGGCTCCAGCACCACTTCTGTCCGTGGAACTGAAAGTGTTCTTATTCACCTGAAATCACTTTAGGTGCCCCTACCCTACCCTGGGTGGGGATGAACACACTTCCCAGTGGGCCCAGACTATAAAGCAGTGTGAGAAAGTGATGTGTCTGAAATCTCAGGAAACCAATATTTTCCATTTCTTTTGTTACTGGTTTACTCTATGGGCATTATATAATATTAAAGTCTTTTATATCAAATACTCTACTAATAAAAATGTAGATTTTCAAATATTAAACTACATTTTAATTTCAACACGCATCTGAAGCCAGTGGGATTCATCTTGCTGCTGAGAATTGTCTGAGGAAGGTGACGTTCTCATTTAACCACACCCAGGGTCAGGTCAGCCGAAATTGCTCATGAACTTAGACTGATGTATTTTTTTAATTATGTAACTCATCTAAGTAATCTCTATGCCCAACTTGGGGGGGTCGAACTCACAACCCTGAGATCAAGAGTTGCATGCTCTGCTGACTAAGAGCACGCAAGCTAGGGAGGGGGAGAGAGATGGGGACAGAGGATCCAAAGCAGACTCTGCTTTGATAGCAGTGACCCTGATATGGGGCCCAAACTCTCGGACTGTGAGATCATGACCCCTGCTGAAGTCGGGCGCTTAACTGACTGAGACACCCAGGTGGCCCGAGACTATTGTATTTTTGAGATAATGGCCTTCAAAGTGCCTTGGGTTATTCCCATGGAGACACCACAGCACAAGTTACTATTTAGCTATTTTGTTTTTTGAATAACGAAGGGCTAAGGTGACCAAATGTCCTGGCTTTTCTGGAACTCATTCTGAATTCAGTATCTTTTTAGTTCATAAAGGCAGTTCCTTTAATAGATTACCTAATGTGATCATTTTTATACCTTTATAAGATTGCTATGTCTAGAACTAGGTTTAGGAAGATAATAGCAATCATAGCAGCATAAGTAGGCAAGAAGTGTATGAAAGAACATGGCTACAGGAGTGATCAGAATTTCTCGTTTCTTCCTAATTACCAAGGAACACCACTCCCTTCAGTTCGAGCAAGGCCCTGCAGGATTGCTGTTCAGGAACCAGTTGGGCATGTTTCTGAGTTTAGACTATTTCTAAAATAGAATGACTATTTCCATTTAGTGCCTCTTCTTTTTTTTTTTTTTTAATAGAATCACCAGAGAGCTGGGTTTTAACCTTGATTTTAGGCTACTTTTCCTGTTAATCAATAGGAAATGATTTGTCTACATCCTTGAAAGAATGGAGTCTATTATAGAAAATGACCACTTCTAATCCTTTCACCTTCCCATTCCACAAAACTATAGAAGGCCGTGATGAATCAAGAATTGATAGCATTTAAAGTACTGACAGATACCTGTGTTTTGCAGGAAGAACACTGACTTTGGATTCCTTGGTGGAGGAACACAAAACCCTCTGGTCTTGCTGCCAACGATGCAAGTGTGATTGCTGGCATCTTCATGGGCTCCAGAGGTCACAGCACGCTCCCACGGACTCTCATGGCCCCTCGGATGATTTCTGAGGGAGACATAGGAGGCATCGCTCAAATTACCTCCTCTCTCTTCCTGGGCAGAGGCAGTGTGGCCTCCAACCGGCACCTCCTCCAAGCTCGTGGCATCACCTGCATCGTTAATGCTACCATTGAGATCCCCAATTTCAACTGGCCCCAATTTGAATATGTTAAAGTGCCTCTGGCTGACATGCCCCATGCCCCCATTGGACTGTACTTTGACACTGTGGCCGACAAGATCCACAGTGTGAGCAGGAAGCATGGGGCCACGTTGGTGCACTGTGCCGCAGGGGTGAGCCGCTCGGCCACTCTCTGCATCGCTTACCTGATGAAATTCCACAGTGTGTGCCTGCTGGAGGCGTACAACTGGGTGAAAGCCCGTAGGCCTGTCATCAGGCCCAACGTAGGTTTCTGGAGGCAGCTGATAGACTACGAGCGCCAGCTCTTTGGGAAGTCGACAGTTAAAATGGTACAGACACCTTATGGCATAGTTCCAGACGTTTATGAGAAAGAGTCCCGACACCTGATGCCTTACTGGGGGATATAATGCCACCAAAGCCTGCATCAGCAGCCCCTTGAGCAGTACCAGCATCTGCTACACACCGTCTGTTCCCCTCTTCACCTTTCTTTTCAAATGGTTGACTCCTGGCTCTCCCTGAAGTGTTTTTTACACTGGGTGTTCAGGTTTATTTTAAAAGATGGAGGGGGGGGGGAACATAAGGGGAATGCATACATTGCTAGTAACATTTTTAAAACTAACATTTTGGAATAGTGTTTATGAAAATCTTTAACTGGCTTTTAATCATTTTTAACAATTTGAACAGTTTAATAAACTGTTTGGTTCTGCTATATTCTGAATCCCATGCCTTTAGGCATCATGGCAGGTGCCAGAGGAGCTCAGTGCAAAAATCACTTTGGGTCCTGATTAACCCTTTAGAGACAAGCTTTGCCCAAGGCTGCTGACCACACAAATGCTTAGGGAAGATTGATACCAGCTTCAGTCTCTACTGGATTAGCCCTACTCTTTCCTTTCCTATTTAGTGACTCTGTAAGTTAAAAAACAAAAACAAAAAAAACACCTTTGTTATCTGGTTGTTAAGTAATTATAATGAAATCTGCTGCAAACACCCTCTTGGAATCATTGTGCCCCAGGACTATATTAGCGTTATTTTTAATAAATATATCTGCATAACCTATTAGAATTTTTACTAAGAACTCCAGGGTGTGTGTATGTGTGTGTTGATGCTGGAAGAAAGATGCTCTCCAGTAACTGCATTAAAATCCGGCTCCGGTGACAACTATGCCACTTAAAATAGACCTCTCGGCTGAACTGTGTCAACGTTTCACATCCTTGCAGATGGGCAGACGTTAATATCAGTCACAGTGCTAAAGCCGTGGAAAACAGCACAGAGTGTCCACTCTGATAAAAGATACAGTTTTCGGATGTCTTTGGCAACTGGAGTGCACCAAAGCAGTGAGTCCTCCATCAAAGAAATTGTTTTTTAACAAAAGCTATGCCTTTGCTCCACACAAAATGTTCTAAACCAAACCTCCACAGAAGTGACCATCAAACAACAATGACTTCTTTTGTTGAAACTTGGAACCATGTCATCCGGTTCACTGCTCCTAATAAATATGACAGCATAACTCATCAGGGACTTGGGAGAAGTTTAATTAGTTCTTCCCTATTCCACACTCCTCAAAAACTATTGGGAACCATCAGATTGCCCCTGCTCAGTCACAGTGCTGCTTTATCTTTCTTCATTTGCCACGTAGGTTGTAGCTCGCTTCTCTGTGGAATAATTTTCTAGGTTTTTGGCCCGTCTTGACAAGAAGCCATAAATATAATGCCGGTGGTTACGTATTTATATAAATTATATTTTCTAGATTTTTATCTGGTCCGTGGCAGTGGTTTCATCCAAATTCTACCTTGTTTCTTCCCAGTCATTCACTTTTATAAACATGTACTACAGTCTAAATAGGAAAATTAAAATGAGGTTAATAGTTTGGGAAATCAGAGGAACCCATAAATGAATGCTGCATCAATTAGCACATGATCGAAAAGCAGTCAGAAGAACAACAAAGCAATTCGTGGCTGTGGAGGCTATGGCTTCTCTAGTATGAAGGCAAACTGTAAGTCCTGTAGTCTTTGGATAAGAGTCCAAAAATAACCACTGTACTACAGTAAGAGAACACTGGGTGACAGATGTTCTTGGTAGGAAAATTTCCGGCAGAAATCCCGGCCAACACCACTACTGGGATGTAACTAAGCATTCTTAGTACTTAAGAAGCCTAACACCTTTCTAATCTCAATGTCAGAGTTTATTAGCTGGTCACAAAAGGAAGGCGTGTGACCTAGAAGGTGTTTGTTAGGGGAATTTCTGTGGTGATCCCCAGTGCAGGGCAAGCATTTCAAGTTTCTATAATGTAGAGGCCCTATAATCTTACCAAAGCTTAGGATCACACAAGTTATCAAAAGGCAAGTAGAAGGCATCTTGAAACAAGACATAGGTACATGCATACAAAATATTCAAGTAATTTAGAATATGCAACCTATTTGGAGTGTTAACTAGTAGTCACAGGACAAATAAGGCATGGATAATAACATACCCTGTGCCGCCTCTACATTGAGCACGTCCAGACAAAAATTAAGTTACACGCTAAGCCATAAAACGTCTAAAAGCAAAACACAACACCAAAAGAGAAAAGCGCTTATTCACCGCCACTCAGGCAGCAGGGTGGGAGCTGCCGGCACCTCAAGCAGTACGGAAAGAAGTAACCTTGGTTACTGTTTCCAAGGACACTGGACTCTGGCGCGTCAGAGCCGAGATGCAGACGAGCGCAGTGTTGAGTCGTCTGAATAAACTTGCACACGTAAAGAAAGTGCAAGGGTATGGTTCCACACTCTGGAAATCCTTACTGGTGGTATGTGAGTGAACATTTCCACTACTAAACAGTATTTTTCATAGCAAAGCCTTTTTGTTGGCGTCTGCTGTATATGCCTCTAGCGCCTCCCATGGAGTGACCAGACCTGCCGTACCTGGTGAGGCCGGCAGTGATTATCCTTGCGCTCTGCAACCTCTCTAGGAATGGAACCATTCTGGTTAGCAGGTGAGCACACGTTAAAAATGTCATTGACACAGGCCATTGCGACAGAATAATAGCCCATATGGCATTTCCAGAAACTCTCAGCACTGTGAATCCTGTCAAACTGGGAGACATTCTTAGCTGCAAACAAAGGCAGATTCGGTCATCCTGCTCTACCATGGAATGTACCAGACGGGTCAGAGGCCCGCTTCAATCCTGGCGCCGTGATGAAACTCTAGGTGCTGCTCAGGCTGAAGTGGAGACAGAGGCCTCAGGGAAGCCTGAGGACCCAGCCTGATGCTGTGGGTACTAAGGTAGCCATGTGGAGGACAAAGGCCCTGAGGGTAATAACTCAGGCTGTGTCAGTCACCCAGCTGGAAGGGAGTCTGGAGAAAATGAGAAGCAGATTTACCTCGTCAACACTTCCCTGTGCATTCTGGGGCCCAGCAAGGTAAAGCAGAAGCCTCATCAACAGCTGTTTAACAAAAACGTCCTATACCTTCCTTGGAGAAGACACCACTAAGAGGGAACAGAACAGGATCCCCTCAAGTTTAGTGCCGGGAAGGGAAAACCACCTACTTAATTATGTAAAACGGCAATTTTATACCCAAAATGACCTTGTTCAGTTCACAAATAAAAACTGACTCGAGGTCAGAGAGCCTAAGTCACACAACTTGTGAAACACAAGAGTCAAAATCTCCTTGTAGAGCACAGAATTTACAAGTCAGAGATGTGTATGTCCTAGGTTGGCCTGTTCTTCCCAGGGCTTCACAGCTTCACAGTCCTTAGCCACTTCGCCTTTTTTTTTTTTTTTTTTTTTTTTTTTTTTTTTTTTTTTTTCTGATTTTATGCATTCAGTTCTAGGCAGCAAATTCCCTACACCAGATAGCAAGCATGAGCCTTTTCCTTCCAGAATTCCATGCAGTTTTTGAACACTGTGCTTCCACTGTTTCTAAGTCATGTACCTCAACCATAAATATACATACATCTGTTTGCCTCAGTAGGCCAGGAACTCCACCTTCCAACTGTGAATGAATTTTCAGATCTCTCACATAATACTGTGAAGTCAGGCAGTACTGGTCCCTATGCAGTCAGTCATTTCTGGACATTTGGACAAAGGCCACTGCCAAGAGGTTTCATCCAGCTGCCTTTCCAAAACTTGTCTGCAAAAATACCATGTTCACAGTCTTTGAGGTAAAAGAAAGTTTTCAGTGAAGGCTCCGAAAGGGGAAGGGTGTTTATTCATCCTGATACACAAAGATTTGGGCCTCTGTCAAAATGAACATTCAATCCATTGCAAAGTGCCCAGGCGTGTTTTGAGAAAATACCTTCTTGAACGCTGATAGTTTGAGAAATGAACAAAAGAAGAACTGGTTCAGCTGTGACCACAAAGTCGGTAAATCTGCCCTCACCCACTTCCATCGTCTGATGGAGATGAGCAGAAGTTTTTCGATAAAAAGAACATCAGTTTAGTCACAATGTCCCCTTTTTATTCATTTCAGATATCAACAAGCTACATGTGGGTAAATGCATTCTACTTCACAGGACAGCAGGGTTCTAGATAGAAGCGAGCACTGGCTCAAAACGTTCTTGCCAATTCCAAACCTATTACAATTTATTTTTCTTCAAACGTCAAAATGTCAATTCTTCACAGTTTCAATATACGGCAGCAGCAAATGATTCCTTAAAGAAAACCGTGCCATATTTTAAAACATCTTAGCAGAACTAGAGAGAAGTTAGCAAACTTCTGGTGCCACATGCAGTTTGGGCAGGGCAATTTTACCTCAAATCCCTAAGACTTGCGGTGGGACCTAGGGGACAAATGTCTGCAGGAACGACTGGAGCTCGCAGCTTCTTTCTTGCCCCTGACCGTGCAGGGAACTCCTCCTATAGCTTCGTGGAAGCGAACTGCGCAGTCCTGCATTCTGTTCATTGGTCCCTGTCTCCTCCTGGGGTATGATGGGAAAACAGACCCAGTAGGTACTTCAAAGAGGTACTTTTCAGAGCAAATCAGGCAGGATGAGGCCGGGAGGTTTTGGTTCAACACAGTTGATCCAGAAGTTGGCACAGCTGGCGTGATACTGGTGTCCTCCATATGCCAGCTTGAAGCTGTCCGTTTCGGAGTTGAATGCCTGCCAAAAATAAACAGATATGTGGGGCGAGTCAGGCTGCTTCTGCACCTAAGAGCTGGTCGGCACCCTGCACGCATCCCTCGCCAGGTCACAGAGGCTGAGGCCACACTGGCACACACACAAAAGCTGAGCAGGTGGCTACAGGGCTTCAAGTGAGAAAGTTTTTTGCTGCTAATTAAAGGCATAAAAAAATCTTTACCATTAAACCCAGTTTCAGCAAAAGAAGGCCAAATGGTTCATAGCAAAGGCAGACCGAGGCTACAGGGGGTTGTGTGTGGGGGTGTTCATGTTACGGGGAACTAAAATAGCTGTGGAGGATTTTTATCCCTCGTTGTGCCAAAGGGAGCCCTGCCCTCAGGCTGGCATTGAATGATACATACAGTCCCTTCCGTTTCTGGGGCTGATTACAGTCCTCTCATGGAAAAAAACAAAAGATTAAAAGCTCTCAGGGTCGAATGCCACTGGGACCTGATAACGGAATCCACGTAATTAAAAAGTCCAAATAGGTATAGGATTTGTAAAAATAAAGACATTGAACAGGTCAGAATTACTTCCAGATGACTAATGCTTACAGGTAAGTCACAGCCAGCCAGTCCTCACCTCAGTTCCCTGGAGGGTGTCCTAAAGCACTACAAGTAAACAAGTAACACAGAACTCTAAACCCCAATTTGTTTTTGATCACTGCCAAATCGTGACGCTCTCTGATCTCGCTCCGTGTCACAACTTCCAGTCTTCCAGAAGTTGCTCATTCTGTTACCTTGTTCATCACAGAGGGAAAAATGACTTGTAACACCGGAAGCCAATTACAAGAGCTACGAGCATGCAAACAAGACAAGTGGACCCACACAGACACACTAGCTGGTCAAATCAAACACTATGGGAACAGACATGACTCAGTAAAGGAAGGATTCATGGTCACAACAGTTCAGGATGGCAGTGGAATCATCTGATTGGCTTTCCACACTCAAAATTAAGATGGAGATGCTAAGATCGTGTATAACTGGTTCATACTTTTTTGGGATGTTCTTCTGCAGGCTTCTCTTCTTTCTGAAATAACGTTGAAACCATAAGGTCAACAAAATTCCCAGGACAGGGCCTCCTGCCCCCAAACAAAGCCTTACAGGCTTCACCTCTCTCTACCACCCCACTGTGCACAGGGCGGGGGCACAGTGCAGACAGCTTTCTGTTAGAGAGGGAGGAACTACCTCCATTCACTCAATGGCTTCCCCTACTGCCCTTTTGTAAGAGTACATGTACTTCCGTGTCAGACTTCCGTGTCAGGCTTTATAAAAATCCCCACCTGTGGTCGTAGACCTTGCAGTGAAGTGGGCTGGATGGGGTCATCCCCAGGGGTCATGTCAGGGAAGCGCTGTGCCATCTGCAGGGGGAAGGTGTATCACTCACCTGGCTTCTGGAGTCCACATTTAAAAGGCACACCCCACAGGCAAGTTCCTGAGCATTTTTAATCCCAGGCCGTAGCATACAAGAGGAAAAATCCAGTGAATTCTCATCGGGCTAGGAGGACAAGACAAACGAGTAAGGACTCGGCAATTCCAAATGCTGCTGGCTTCACTCCCTGATCACTTATCCCCAGTAGGTCCAGCAGCAAGTGAAGTAACTTCTAATACCATCGATACAATTGTTCAATTTCCCAAACATTTACTGAGAGTTGCTGTGTTCTAGGTGCTCGGGACACTAGCATGAGCAAAACCTGGTACCGTCCTCTGAGAACTCACAGTCGAGGGTGGGGACAGGCGGGTAGCAGGCAGCACAGGGCCACAAGGACTACACCAGAGCACATGGGCTGGGCGGCACTTACTCCAACCCAAGGGGAAAAGAGCTGGATGACAGAAAAAGCTTCCTGGCACTTACAAACATCCTGAGTCTTGACAGGTAGATGCTAGGTGAGGGGACGGGGAAGGGCGAGGTAAGGGAGGGGATGGTATTTATTCTGTGTAGAACAAGCAACACAGGCAAGGGCAAGGCCTCTAAGCAGAAGATAGAGTGTGGGAAGAACACTCATAAGCATGTGGGAGCCGTGCTTATGAAAGGAGGGAGGAGATGGAACTCCAGCATGAAGGTCTTGGAAGGACTAGAAGAGACTGTATCTTGGGAAGCCATTAAGGGTTCTGACTGGACCGGGACAGGATCAGGATTGTGTCACGGACAGATCCCTCTGGGTGAGGTGTGGGCAATGAACTGTGGATGGCAATCCTCAAGGCATGCACCTCAGTTACAACGCCACTGTAAGGGGTCCAGGAGACAGCGAGGAAAGTTAGAACTAGGGAAGTAACAGCGGGGGCCGGCCACCTGAAGAAGCCCGGGTCATGTGTGGGATGTGCAAGGAGGGGTGAGGCTTAGGCAGCTGGGAGGGCTTGACATAGTAGGCATGCGAAAGGAGACCCACATTTGGGGCTGAGGGCTGGGAGGAGTTCGGTTTGGTCTAAGCGGAGTTGGAGTTGTGTGGGGGACAGCCAAGTTCCGACATCAGAGAAGCAGGAAGACAGATACATGGGCCTACTGCTCAAGGATGGAAGAATGAGGCATTATCAGCTAGAGAGTACATACACATACAGCTATTATCAGTGAAGCCCTTACTTGCCAGGCACCACACTAAGCTCTTCAGGTGCATTATCTAATTTCTTCCTTACAACAAATCTGTGGAATATGGGGTAAGAGGGCAGCCCCCAACTTTGGAAAGCTATCAGTTTTTTTTTTTTTAATTTTTAAAAGTTTTATTTATTTAAGTAATCTCTACGCCCACTGTGGGGCTTGAACTCACAGCCCCGAGATCAAGAGTCACACGCTCTACCAATGGAGCCAGCCAGGCACCTGTGGAAAGCTGTTCATTTCTTAAAATATGTATCTACTATATGAACTTATATGCAATTCCACTCCTTGGTATTTATCCAAGAGAAACGAAAACATGTTAACAAAAGTTTGCACAAAAAGTGCTCATGGTAGCTCTATTCACATAAGCCAAACTGGAAATAGCACCTATCTATAAATAAGAAAGTGGGTTAAAAACTCATGGTATATTAGTACAATGGAATATTACTCACTGATAAAAGGAACCAAATTGATACATGCAAAAATGTAGATGAATTCCCCCCACCCCTTCTTAAGTAAGTGCCATGCCCAACGTGGGGTTTCGAACTCACCCCCTTAAGATCAAGAGTCACATGCTCTACCAACTGAGCTGGCCAGGGGCGCCTTTTTTTTTTGTTTTGTTTTTAAATGAATTTTTTTCTTTTTAGATGAATTTTTAAAACATGTGAAGAAGCCAGACAGAAAAGCACATATATATTAATTTTATATAAAGTTCTAGAACAGGCAACTCTCTGATGACAGAAGTCTACGGAAAATGGTGGTTATTTCTGGAATCAGATCAGGACAAGAGGGAACTTTAGGAGGTGATGAAAATACTCCATACATTGCTGGGGGTGTGGGCTTACATGGCTAAATGCATTTGTCAAAACTGATCCAACTATATATTTAAGATCTATGCATTTCACTGTAAGTTATCCCTCAATTATGAAAAGCACTTGAATTACAAAACAAAAACAAAAAAAGGAAAAAAAAGTTTCAGAAGAGCTGTATATATTTTTTCAAGATTTTCTTTTTAAGTAATCTCTCTACACTCAACACGGGGCTCAAGGAACTCACAACCCCAACTTCAAGAATTGCATGTTCCACCAACGGAGCCAGCCAGGCGCCCCAGAAGAGTTACATTCTTAGTGTACAAAGTGTTAGATGTACCGAAAGCAATTTGTTTTGCTTATATATGCCCTAGAGCAGAGGCTTCTCACACTTGGCACCATTGACATTCTAAACTGGATAATTCCTTGTTGTGGGGCCTGTCCTCTGCACTGTAGGATGTTTAGCAAGACCTGTGGACAATTTGGGGGCAAAATCATCCCCTTCTTCCACTTTCCAAAAAAAAAAAAAAAAAAAAAAAGACTTTCCAAAGAGAAAGAAACGTGCACACATACAAATACACACACACACACACACACGCGTACATGAGCTTATTATAAATTCTTATTGATATAAAGACTGAGTAGCACATAATTTACAAGTAATAAATATACAATTATCTTTACTGAAAATTCCATATAATCCTTTGATTCTCACAATGCTTTCTCTGAAAATGTCTGCCCAATCCTGGGATCCACAGTCAGCCTGTGCTTGCTCTCACCAGAGTGTGTATGCTGTAAGTGCAGGCTGGTGTTTCTCAGTGAAGGGCTAAGACTGAAATGAGGCAGCACATTTCAGAATGTCCCCCCTCTGTCAAATACATGAGTGACTATGTTGAATTGGGTAACTGTTCTCAAATGCTGGAGAACATTCCCTCAGCTTTGTGATGTATTCACAATACAATGGCTATAGACACAGTATACTTTGATGTCTGATCTGCATTATTAACATCTGCTCGATAACCTTCATAAGTCTAGACAATCAACAGTACAACAAATTAAACACTGATCTGTAGCAGTTGCGGATTTCCATGGTATAAAAATACTCCCACCATGGCTGATGTCAAGGCACCAATGTGAGGTCACTGAACCTGGCACTGGGAAGGGATGCCGACCAGGGTGACCAACTTCCTAGTTTGCTCAAGACCGTCCCAGTTTCAGCTCTGAGAAAATCCCTCAGCAATAAGCAAACTGGCATCAGGGGTCGTCCAAGGACAGACACAAAGAACTGCTAAGGACTAAGCAGGTAGAAAGGAAGTGAGGATGGGAGTCGGTAGGAACGAAGTAAAAGGATCAAAAAACTGTCCTATCTTGAGGACCTGAAACAAAAGCAGTGTAAGCCAAGCATAAGCAAGTTAGAGGGTTACCAATCTGGGTTCAGAACAGGTCTGAATTAAGAGGGCACAGGTACTGCGGTGTGATGTGATCACGTGAGTGGGTGGCCGAAGTGCCATGGAGACAAGGGTCCCAGAGTCCAGAGGTCAAGGATCTTAGAGCCCGGCATGTTGGCTGGTTTGTCCTAAAGGATACTGATGTGACCCAGGATGATGGCAAATTCCTGCCAAAATAATGGCCACATTTTCTATAATTAGTTGAGGCTGAACCACTGAGGAGTTATTATTTTGTATTTGAAAAACTGTATTATTTTTTCCCTAGGAGAAAAAAATGGGATTCTCCCTATAAAAGTGTATACATTATATATGATGTTTGTCCCTTTCTAATTTGAAATAATAAACCATGCATTAGGCCCACAAACCTTTCCTTTTTTTTTTTTTTTTTTTTTAAGAAACAGATGATATTGTTTACTTGTTTGTTTGTTTGTTTAGAAAGGGGGTGGGAATCTTAAGCAGGCTCCATGCTCAGTGTGGAGCCCCACTTGGGGCTTGAACCCACGACCCTGGGATCATGACCTGAGCTGAAATCAAGAGCTGGATGTCAAAAGACTGAGCCACCCTGGTGCCCCCCCCCCCCCACAAACCTTTCTTAAACTAACTTGAGCTGCATTCAGATCACACCTAGGGAAGGAAGGACAGACAGTTCTCAAAGAAAAGAAGAGGCAGATGTTTCAACTATATGCATGAGGACTCTGACCTTGAAGTGAATCTACATGGTCTTAACCAATCCAGATGATAATCCACCCACCTCCCACACTTTTTCCCTTTTTTTCTTCTCTAGTGCAATCATGACCAAGTCTGGTCAACCCTAGAGGCAGCTGGTGCTATTATTTGTTTGCTGTCCCATTCTGTCACCTTTAAATGGTTAACAGTTTCATTGTCTTACCTGCCTTCCTCAGTTGCTGTTGGGACCTTCAGAGATATATAAAAAGTGCTCTGAGGGACGCCTGGGTGGCTCAGTCAGTTAAGCGTCTGACTTTGGCTCAGGTCATGATCTCGCGGTTTGTGAGTTCGAGCCCTGTGTCGGGCTCTGTGCTGACAGCTCAGAGCCTGGGCCTGTTCGGATTCTGTGTCTCCATCTCTCTCTGTCCCTCCCCTGCTTGCTCGTGCTCGCTCTCACTCTCGCTCTTTCTCAAAAATAAACATTAAAAAAAAAGTGCTCTGAAATGCCCTAAATGATAAAAATTACTCACTTTGACAAAATCTAAAAAGCTTTTTTAAGAGGTTAAAAACATAGCAGCACTTCCATAAACCTACGTTATAGATATTTGTCATGTTACTGAATAAGGACTATTTGAGAAATAACTAGAATCTAGGAAAACTCTGAATCTTGAAATCAATCCAATACCAGCCCTTTAGGTATCTGTTTGACCAAAGGCATAAGGAAAGCGAATGAAAAGGTCATTTTGTAATCTCCCATAAAAATCATAAGACTCTGCATAAACTATCCTGTGGTCAAATTAATCTTTGAAATGATAAAAATTAACCTTTATAAATACACTGCCATAACCCGGGGGGGAGGAGGAAGCGGGGGGGGGGGGGGGGGGGGAGGTTGCTATAGTACACAGTAACAATGTGACACCAATTCTCGGCCATAATTCTTTAAGAAGGTACGCCCTCTACAGGCCATTTTAAATTGAACATCATCTACATCAGCTAGCAAGTGTTTTATGCATTTAGTAAAGATTTCTAAAAGTAGTTGTATTACAAATGACCTGCATACACTCAGTCCCAGAGTCAGACTGGGATACATAATCCTGAATCTTTAGCCAATAATAAGCTGCTAAAATAGTGTCCGAGAAAATCATTATTGAAGAAGAAGAATTTGGTAGTAATTAGTGTTCTTTACAAACATCCTCATTATAATTCTTCTGGACAAATGGTAGGATGGGCCTTTCCGATCCCCTTAAATTGTGCAGAGCTGCATAATTTGCACATGTGAGTCACATGTGGCACTTCTGGGAGGAAGCCTTTAAAACTGATGTGCTCTTTGTCATGTTCCCTTGACCCTCTCACAGGAATCAGCTATGATGCACGTGGTAGAGGCTTTGTCAGCTAGGTTCCTGAGTGAAGGACCCGTCCACAGAGACCCCTCCAATTTGAGATGGACATGTAGCAGGAGCAATACAGCTCTACTGTGTTACATCACTAAAACGGGGTTGGGGGAGTTGTTACTGCAGCATAAGCCAGCCTAATCTGATACAAAAAAACTATCTGGACACAGGTTCCACAAGCAATTCTAGACTTTTGGTTTGGGTTACAATGTAACCATCTGGATTCTTAGTTGCAATGTTTTGTCTAATTTTTCCTATAGCTGCTATAACAAAGTAGCAAAAATTTAGCAGCTTAAAACAACACATTCTCTTAGAGTTCTGCAGGTCAAAATTCTAAAATGGGCTGGAAATACAGCGTACTTTCTGGAAATTCTATGGGAGAATCTCTTACTTTACCTTGTCTAGCTTCTAGAGACTACCTGTACATTCCTTGAATCACGGTCCCACCTTCCATCTTCAAAGCCAATAGCGCAGAATGTGCCAGTCTTTCTCTTTGCTCTGTCATATCTCTATTTCTCATGCTCACTCTCCTGCCTTCCTCTTTGTGAGACACTGGGCCCACCCAGATAATCCAGGATAAATCCCCTATCAAAAGACCCTTAATTTCATCACATCTGTAAAGTCCCTTCTACCTAAGGTAACAAATTCAGGTTCCAGGGATTAGGATATGGTTATCTTTGTCGAGGGAGGGGCACATTATTCCATCTACCATATCACCTTCTGTCAACGAGGACAGCCATGCAGAAACACAATGAAGATTCTGTCTTGGGGTGCCTAGGTGGCTCTGTTGGTTAAGCATCCAACTCTGGATTTCAGCTCAGGTCATGCTCTCATGGTTCATGGGTTCAAGTCCTGTATCGAGCTCTGTGCTGGTGGTGCAGAGCCTGCTTGGGATTTTTTCTCTCCCCCTGCCCCTCCCCTGCACACACACCCTCTCTCTAAGTAAATAAACTTAAATAAAAAAAGATTCTGTCTCTAAAACATTGTGTGGCACTGGCAAGATGACAAAAATGTTATCATTACTAAAAATAAACTGATCTCCTAAAATGCCACAGCAACACGAAGTATATACTCTGAAACTCACTGTTTATTTCATGTTGAAAGGAAGTACAGGGGGCCTGGGTGACTGAGTAGGTTAAGTGTCTGATTCTTGGATTTTGGCTCAGGTCATGATCTCATGGTTCGGGAGTTCGAGCCCCATGTCAAGCTCTGGGCTGCCGGCGTGGAGCCTGTTTGGGATTCTCCCTCTCCCTCCCTCTCTGCCCCTCACCCAATTGTGAGTGCTCTCTCTCAAAATAAATAAACAAAAACAAAAAACAAAAAAGAAAGGAAATAAAGGATTATATTATACTGAGGATAACAGTGACATCAAAGCCTGTGTGATTTTCAGTCGACTAGAGGTCAGGAGAAGAAGATCGCAGTCTCTTTTTGGAGATTTTATATGGCAAAAGTGGATCAGTTTTGTTTTCCAGGGATGAATCTCTCTTTGTTCCAAACCTACTGAACTTCAACCCTTAGGCAACAATTCACTCATCTCCCTGAAACTGGTGATTCCCACCTCCCGAGAAACAACCAGTACCTTCAGTCTGTGCCCAGAGGAGATGTACTTGTACCACAAGGGGGGGTTTTGGTCCACGATGACATGCGTGCTGCAGGGAAAGGGAAGCAGGAAACTTTGCACTGTAACTTCTAGCTTCAATAAATATCAAGGAGCCACAGTTTGGAGTTTAGGATTGTGTACTTTGCTTTCCTTAGCCCAAGCATTACTACTGTGATGTAGCACTAATATTCTAGGACTTTTTCACTGAAGAGAGGCAATGCGGTCACTTTTTGATGGGAACAGCTTCATGATGTCTTCATGGAGGAAAAGCATCCTCGAAGCTGGCACTGACACAATAAGAAAAATGGACTTTTAAAACTACGATACACATTCAAATCCCTGCTCTGTCAGTTTCGGACAAGTTTCATCTCTGAGCCCCAATTTCTTCACCCGTAAAAATGGGGATTATACTACTGACCTTACAGGATTGTTACCAGGATTAAATGAGAATGAATGTCAAGAATATGGCACAATGCCCGGCAGGATTCAGGTGCAAATAAACTATTATATTACTGGAATCAAAGAGCCTGGCACTGGCAATTTCGTTTATTAAGGAACTTTAAATTCTACCTAAAACGAAGCAGTGATATAAAGAGTTAAAAGCTTCCACCACAACATCAGCCACACCCCTCTCTAGTGACTTCTCGGCTCCCAGAGTCCCTGGGGCTTGCACAGTTTAGCTGCAACTAAGTGAACTCCACACATGTTGGTTTGTGTCATTTACATTCACACATCTATCTATTTTTAGGGTAAAAGCTTCTTTGTGACAAGACTTAGACTTCCTCTGGAGACTATATGCTATTCTTCAAGCAGCAGGCAATTCAAGTAAGTTTTATAGACCAAAGACCTATCAGTTATCAAGAGAAAATGACACGGTATAATTAGGAATAATATCTGAGCAGAGAATGGTTGTTCTTCTGTCACAGCTAATTCGGTGAAGAAAGGCACTTATAGCTGGAAACGTATGGGTAAATACAACAATGAATACTCAGCGGTGTTCATATACAATTTGAATGCATTCCTGTGTTGTGTAGTTGCAGACTAATTAATCTCTATACTGTAATCCAGTGTCTAAAAAAATGTCAGGTAAAATCACTTGCTAGACCCTGATGCTAGATATGAAAGTTCCTTAGGGGAGTTTGAATGAGAGGGCATGAATGCCTGGCAACTCTTCCCATTTACTGAGGGATTAAAATCACCATATGTGAACAGGGCAACACTTCCCAGGTTAGATGGGTAACCAGACCCAACAGGCTTTCTCCAAGATCACAAAAGCAAATTCTATGTTTGTTTGTTTGTTTGTTTGTTTAAGATTTTATCTTTAAGTAACCTCTATACTCTATGCGGGGCTCAAAGTTACAACCCCGAGATTGAGTTGCAGGCTCTAATGACTGAGCCAGCCAGGTGCCCCTCTATGGTTTCTTTAAAAAGGTCTGAACAAAACTAACCCTTGGTATAAAAAATCAGAATAGGGATCACCTCAGAGTGGAATGATGACGAAGAAGGAGCACAAGGAAACCTGGAATGATGGGATATCCTCTAACTTGTATAGGGGCATTGGTTATTGTTGGTTATTATTTGGGGTGTGCACTGAATGATTTAAGTAACAAAACTTACTGAATGATACAACTGAGCTTTTTGCATTTTCCTACAGGAAGGAAGGCAGGAAGGAAGGCCTGGAAGGGCAGAGTCCAGAAGGCAAGCCTTTCTCATGAGCAGCGGTGGCACTGTGGGGAGCTTGGATGTCTAAGAAGTTGTACAAGGATGAAACTGGCTTCCACCTCACCCAGTGGCAGCAGCTACCTCAAGAAGGAAATACAAGATAGCAAGCAACTCAAGCCAGGATTCTCCTCAATTATCCTTTGCCCCAAACTGAAAAGGATTAATACATAATGAATGAGCTTGGTTAGTGCGCTGGGTCTTTTGTGATAATTTTTCTTCAAAGAGCTCATGGCAAAGAAGAAGCTTTGCTATCGTGGCCATTTTTTTTCTACCAGCGCTAGAAGAGAAGAGATGGGTGGCTGATTTGAGGGTCTGTATAGAAATCTAGTTTTCAAAGCATTGTACAATGAAAAAAAATTAAAAGCTTTAATTATAAAAAAAAAAAAAAAAGAAAGAAAGAAAAAACAAAGAATCTTAAAATCCAAATGGAAAAGGGGAGGCTAATCTTAAGCTGGTTTTTAGTCCTGGGCTGTAACAACAGGGAGGAAATGTACAGAAAAGAACTTGACTCTTTCTATCAAGTTGCTGCCAGGAGAGATGCCTGGTGTTTCACCTCATCGACTAAGTAAGTAACAACCCTCTTTCCCCAGAAAGGCTTTTGCTCATCTCTGGTTTTACCCACCCAGCTTGCCCATTTCAAGGAGGCAACAGAGTATAGTGGGGGAGAAGCAGAGGTCTGACTTTTACATTGAATCCAGGTCTAATACCTTGGTGCCCCCATTTTCTTCATCTGTAAAACGTGAAGAATAATAGTATCTACCCTCAACACTTCCGTATTAAGTAAATTATACACATATAAAGAGTTAAGAATAGGGTACAGCACATGGTAAGCACTCAGTAAAAGTTGGCTAATCATGATGAAAATATTCAGGCTTCACCTGGTTCATACCAGCACAAAGTTAGGAAGCAAAAGATGGGTGAATCAGGAGAGAACCAGACACGTGCTGACCTCTAGACTGCTAATGCTTGGTCTTATACATCTTGTTGCCCTAAAAACATGCCACGAATGAGTTTTGAGGTAAGACCTCTGTAAGACTGGGTACAGAGGCTCTGATGAAGCAAAGGTAACAACACACTGAACTCTACAATCAACAACTGGTAACAGAGCCTCCTCTATTCCACAGCCACCCTTGAATATGTCATTAGTCAACCCACTTTATTTGTAGCTGGAGCTTAGAAATATTAAAAAACCCATGGTTTCATCATCCAAGCACAACCCTGTTGCCACTCTGGCACATTCCCTTCCAGCCCCATAGGAACAATTCTGTGTTATTTCAAACTCTGTGTTCCTTTAAAAAATGGCTGCACAACATCCGAATATATGATGCTTCACACAATTTACTTGATTGACCCTCTCGAGTTCTCACTTTTACAAAGAACAACTTGTGCATTTAACTTGCTTCTTTTTGTGAGCTTGTATTAGAACTGCTGCCTTAGGAAGTTATTCTATAAGTGAAGTTGCTGAGTTAACTACTCAGAATGTGAGTCCTTTTATTCATTCAACTTTCATTGGGTATTTATGCAGTGCCTGGCACTGTGATCAGACTGAGAATAAAACGTGGTCTTGGTCCTTGTCCTCAAGGACTTCACAGGTGGGGGTGGGTGTGGGAAGTATATTGCTAAATACCCTTTATATAGGGTGGTACCAATTTATGTTTTCTAATAAACAGTCCCCATTTTACCACATCAACACTATTAGGATTCCAATAAACAAGCCAAACAAAAACTGGGTTTACTATTAGGTAAAAAAATGAAGTCTTGCTTGAATTTGAATTAATGTTTACTGGTTAGCTGTGCCTCCTCTTGTATGAATCACTTCATGGTCTTGCTCAGCTTCTACTGGGATATTGGTGTATTTCTCATGGATTTGTTATGTTTTCTTTATGGAGCAAAGATGTGAGCCCACCATTAGGACGCACTGCCGTGCTATTTCCTAGTTTACCGTTTAGTCTATTTTTCCACACTTGAATGACTCTCACTAATTTGTACTTGGAGCTCTGCAAATTGGCCTATACTGAGAAATTTCATAAGAAATGACTCAGTGAAACCTATTGCTTCATCTGCTGAAAGGATGTTGAGGATAACACAGGTTACATTAGTTTCCTCTTTACAAGAGCCCACAAAGAAATTTCTTTCTGGTATCAGTACCAGGAATAATTATGTGTCTCCTGAGTAGTGGGTTTATTTTTATGTTATGAACACAGTGAATCATGGAACTCATCGTGTCTTCCTTACCCTTCCTAGAAAGGGTAAAGTCAACTAACTACCGCTCACCACTAGCAAATGTAAAGCACTTTAAAAGCACTTCATCTTCTCTCTCTTCCTTTCTTTTTCCCCCATTTCATTTTTCTTATGCATTTATTTAAAAAATTTAAACCAGGGGGGCGCCTGGGTGGCTCAGTCGGTTAAGCATCCAACTTCGGCTCAGGTCATGATCTCACGGTTCGTGAGTTCGAGCCCCACGTCGGGGTCTGTGCTGTCAGTCCAGAGCCTGGAGCCTGCTTCAGATTCTGTGTCTCCCTCTCTCTCTGCCCCTCCCCCACTCACACTCTGTCTCTATCAAAAAAATGAATAAACGTTAAAAAAAAAATTAAAAAAAAAAAAAAAAAAAGGACACAGTCTGGCTTTTAAGGGGCAGACAACCAGGCAAGAAGCAAGCACACGATTACCAATAAGCGCAGTAAGTGCGAGGACAGAGAGAGGCGCTGTGGACACACACCGGAAGGGCGTTGAATTCAGACTGAAGGGCTCTCTGGAATGACTTCTGGGGAAATGATGCAGAGGCCAGAGGGAAAAGCAGTCTAACAGAGAATGAGAGGCAAAGGCAATCCAGGGGATAGAAGAGGCCTTATACACTGACCTAAGGAGCTGAAACTTGATCCTGAAGACTATGGAGAGCCCACTGCAAGATTTTAAATGGGATTTGAATGACATGACCAGACTTGCATTTCAGAAAGAATGGGCTAGAAGGGCGTGCAGAATAGATTACGACAGGGGATAACAAAATGAACCAGCAACTCCAGCTATGCAGTCAGAAGTGATAAGGACTGGAGTGATTGAATGCATTAACCAAATAAGGTTCCCATTTTTATTACACTTTCTAGCTATTATTAATATGTAAGAATGTTATGAATTTTTGCCAAACTCAATAAATTTAACCTCTTGAATTCAGATTTCTATAAATATTTCATATCACCAAACAAGCATAATTTTATCTCTTATTTTCAAATATTTATATTCCTTATTGTACTGGCCAGAGCTGTATTTTTTTTAACAAATAATGACCCAAACTATAGAAACTGAAAAATAGTCCAAGGGAACAAAACAGAGAATTTGGCAATGATTTAAACTCTTTAAGAACTTAATACCACAAACCAGAAACAATGAACACTGGGGAGACATGTGCTGGGACAGCTACTCCCTGCCTGGCTGTGGGCACAGCTCAGGGACAACTGCTACCTACCACGTGGCCGCAGTCCTGCTCAGATGGGCCACCTAGTTATATGTAAGGAAAAAAAGAAAGAAAATGGAATAGCGTATTTCTTCCAGCTGTGGAAGGAAGATAAATTTCTGACTTTTGTGAAATAAAGGATATTATCAGAGAGACAAACTGAATGGTGTGAATATGTAAAAATAAAGTAGTTTTACCCAATGAAATGGAAAACGAAGGGAACAGGTGACGAAAATAACTGATATAAGCTTTCCCATAGACGTATGTGTGCGCGCGCGCGCGTGTGTACATCCATTACAAATGTGAAATACGTAAGGTCAATAACCATATCTCATTGAACATATGGTCAAATGGTCAAGACAGGTAATCAATTTACACGTAAAGGAAACAGAAAGAGTAAATTATCATTTGGAATACCGCACAGCTCCTACAAAATGAAAGACCTATAAAAACACCGTTAGGGACTCAATATACATTTGCTAAATGAAAAAGCGGACAAAGAAAGCTAGAACACAGTATAAAGAAAAGTATGCTTGCATGTTGCTGGCAGCACTGCCAACTAGCCCGAGCTCTCTGGAGAGCCACGCAATAAAAGAGACAGCTACATACGAATGCACGCACATGTGTGCAAACACACACTCTGACCTCTTAGGTCTTGGAGGAACTATATCCCTGAAAGGACACAGAGTCATTTGTTTAACGATATTCAGAGTAGAACCATTCAGAACAGGAAGAAGTGGAAATAATCCACAGACCTAAAAAACGGAAAAGGCGTTTAAGACAGTCACACTGAACAGTTTCTGAAAAGACACATGTAGGGTCATAAAGAACTAGAAGTGCGAACAGAGGAACTCACATCGATGCTTTGCAAACGTGCATATATGCATGTGACTTAAGAAGGATGCAGACAGGGAGCCTGGTTGACTCAGGCGGAAGAGCATGTGATTCTTGATCTTGGGGTTGTGAGTTTAAGCCCCACGTTGGGTGTAGAGATGACTAAATAAATGATCTCTAAAAGAAGAAAAAAGAAGAAGGATGTTGACAGAGTGAATGTCCTCCTACAGTCTTATTTTATGGAGGCCCACAGGCCTTTGTGCAATCCTGAAGCCGAGCTGGTGCTACTCAGTGAACCGCACAATTATCTCCTTCCTTTAACGTAACACGACCCAGCAGGCACCTCACCGTCACCCTTCAGTCAGGGCCACCACAAGAACGTACACTTTGCTTTACCACTGAGGTTTCTGGAAAGGAAAGCAAGTGCTGAACATCTAACGGACTTACCGTGAGTGTGGCCAGGGACATAAAGCCAATAAGGTTATTCCACACTTTATCGATGTCCTTCAGCAGCTGCTGGAGTTTCTCACTGCACACCGCGGTGGCTTTTATACCCAGCTCCACACGCTTGGTCACCCTGTACACCTCAACAACACCTACAGAGTGAGAGAGTGGAGTTGGGCGCGGGCAGTGCAGAAAGGTGGGCGGCACAAGGCGGCACTACTGCGTGCAGGTATCTTAGCTGGAAATATGGATTGTTTCTCAACAGAAGTGAACTTACCACTCCTTGGGACCAGTCCACCTCCAGTGCTGCAGGGTAACTTACTGGTAAGAGCACAGCCTATAGCTATACTACCTGGGTTCCAATCCCAGTTCTGTCGCTTACTAGCTGTGTAACCCTGGGCCAGTCACATAACTTCTCTGAGCCTCACTTTCCTCATCTGTAAGATGGGAATACTAAAAGCACCTCACCAAAGAGGATTAAATGGGTTCATACTGTAAAAGGCTTAGAAGAGTGCCCATAGAACATTAGGCACTATGCAGTGTTAGCTCATTTTCTTTCTGGCTTCTTTCTTTCTGGCTTTAAGTTTGGGAAATCCCATTTAACTGGCTGAAAATGGGAATATCAAAAGCTTAAAAGAATCTGAATGTCAATATCACCACAAAGTAATTAAGAAACAACTCACTTCTCCGAATGCCCAATGATTTACAAACCCTGTGGCTTCACGCATCGTTTATAAACATAACAGAACACAGGACGGCTCTTTTCCCGTGGTCTCTGAATTGTGGCTGAGTTCGTCAAGCAAGGAGGACAGGTGCCAAGTATCTTCACATTCTAAGGATGGTCACCAGACACATCCCCAACCTTTACCCGAGCCTCTAGAAGCGAGGACTGGAGGAGTTGTCTGCAGAGCAGTACCTCATCAACCTGTGTACAGCCCACTGTGGCTTTTCCTCTTCTTTCCCCAGAGGAAGGGCAGGAGTCACTGCCTATCCTACACCAAGTGAGGGGACTTCTCAGACAACCCCTCACAGACACTAGGCGATGTGTGCAAGGAAAGACAGGCGCCCTACCACCTGGTGTGTTCCCGCAGTACAGCCGTGGCCGTCTGAGCAGGAAGGAGGAACAAGAGTGCGGCAGTGGAACTGCAGGAGAGACCACGTCTCCCCCCCACCCACTCATCCAGCAGGTATTGGTGAGGGACTACTACGTGCCAGGCGCTCAGGTACAGTGCCTTACAGACATTCCCAGGGGACAAAACAGACCAAATCACTCCCTTCTTAGAGGTTCCTTGCAGGGGAGGGAGACAGATAACAAATAAGAAAAGGTAAAATATACAAGATATTAAAGCTGACGGGACAAAAGACAAATAAAGCGGAGAATGGGAGAGGAAGGATGAGGGTGGGGTGAGAGGGCACAGTTTTGAGAAAGAGAGGCCAGGGAAGACCTCCCTTAGCGGGTGACACCTGAGCAGAGATGTGAAAAAGACTAGGGTCCAGTGCATGTGGCTCTGGCCACGGGCCAAGCGGGAGCTTCAGGAGGAAAAGAACACCAGATTGGACAGAGACCGGAGTTTCAAGCTGGACTGGGACATTTAACAGCTGAAGGTAGTCAGGGAGGTAAGGAATCGGTGATGTCGTGAAGGGGTGGAGAGGAAGAATCGACAGAGCATGGTAAGGCATTAATTAGAGACCCAATGTTTTCATTCTAGTAAACCAGTAACACAGATGCAATTTTACATTGTTGCTGCTAGTTTGTGTATAGTAAGGACTGAAAAACTTTGCCACAGATACTTTAAGTCAAATAGTGTGGTTTCTGTCTGTGACTTAAGCATCTCACCCACAAACGCAGATACTACTTAGTGAAGTCATATGTAACTTGAAAGATCTAGATTAAAATACTTAATGTAAGGGAAAACTGAAAATACTATCAAGTGTCAGGATTTTGAATAAGTAAAACATAAATGAACATACCTAATAAATATTCCATGCCTTGGGCTGACTGAATTACTTCTGTGCACACAGAACTACTACTGATTCCATTTAAGGTATCATTTGCCTTCTTAATGACCTATAAGAAATGAAATCACATCACCTTATATAATTGAGAAAAGTCATTGCAAATCAATTTACTATTAGTAGAGAACCCAACAGAGAAGCCAGGAGGTGTGAAAAAGCATGACTGACTGATATATGTATATGATCATGCTGAAACAAATGTGAGAATTTAATTTTAACCTTGAAGAAACCATCCTCCATTTCTTTGGAAAAGACAGAGGTTCTTTAAGTTTAAATATTATTTTAATTTAGGCAGCATTAATGATATCATTTTGTTATTTTCTTTTTTCTTCTTTAGAGAGACAGAAAATGTGCTCGTGTGCATGTGAGAAGGGGAGAGGTGGGGGGGAGAGGGAGGGAGAGGGAAAGGGAGGGAGGGGGAGAGAGGGAGAGAGAGATAGAGAGAGAGAGAGAAAGAGGGAGGGAGGGAGGGAGGGAGGGGGCGAGAGAGAGAGAGAGAGAGAGAGAGAGAGAGAGAGAGAGAATCTTGAGCAAGCTCCATGCTCAGCATGGAGCCCGACAAAGGGCTCAATCCCATGACCCTGGGATCACGACCTGAGCCAAAATCAAGAGTCAGATGCTCAACCAACTGAGCCACCCAGGCGCCCCTCACTGTTATTTCTTAAACACAGTGACAGGTGAGGGCACAAGGGACAAATGAGCCACTTTTGCTATCATACACGTGAAAGAAGCCTCACTTAAGCTGTATGGCTTTCCCTCCAGCTTCCCTTTGCACAAGGCCATGGAGGAAGAGCTCTCCTCAAGTTTTCCTCTGTCCATTCAAAGGCACCACGGAGAGGGCAAAACGGCACAAGACAGCACTCACACATGTGAAAGCACCGCAAAAGTGACATACTCACATCTAGGGCGCTCCCCAGGCACCTCTGCCATTCATATGCATATCTCTCATTCTCCTGTGAAATTTGTAAAAACAACGGGGTTAAACAGGCAGGACTGGAGTCCTCTATGATTTCTGTCAATGTACAGAGCATTGGAAGGCTTTACTTTTTATTAAAAACACTCTACTTCAAGCATGGTTTATCTCTTGAAACCACTGATGACTCTTCACAATTACTAAGTGCACCTTCTGAGCACATGATCTGTGAGTCTGAGGGGAATGTTTTGTAGCAGCTTCCCTCTGCAAATGTTGGCTCACTGGTTCTAGGAATAGTTTAAGCTTCTCCAAAGGCACTCGCCACATAGGTGTCTAGTACAAGAGCTAATACTAAACCACCAGCTTCCCACTCCACAGTTATGACGCTGTGTGTGCGTGAGCATGTGTGAACGACAAGAAGGGCACAGAGGAGAGATAAGGGTATCGGCTGTAGGAGGAAGACAGCGTGGGACTAAGACGCAGCAAATGCAGACTTTCCTCATCTCCTCTATCCGGTGTTTTAACATTCACTAAGTCTAAAGTGATAAAGTCCAAGTGCTCAAAGAAAAACTCCCCCAAACACCCCTCCTCGTGAAGTCTCCTGAACAATTTCAATTTTAGGGCCGCTGACTCCTTTCAGCAGATGTCCCACCTGAGAAGTATTTTTATCCAGGCCTAATGCTGCCATTCTCTCACTTTAATTGAATATTTTGTGTCTGGTGCCTTGTGACTTTCTGTCCCTCGCTTCCCCACAGAAAGTTGAAAGCAGTTTTTCTTGAGGCCCTCAGTGCTCAGTTGGTCTTTTCCCTGCCCCTCTGTAGAAAACTCCCCTGCTCACCTCCACCTCTCCTGTCAGATCTTTGTATTTGTCACGGATGACAGGCAGAGCCGGCTTCTCACTCAGAGTGTTGGAACGGTCCCTGAAAGGCTGCTCCAAAGCCGGAGAAGGAGAAGAACGGCTTATTTCTTTATCACCAAGGCTCAAACTCCTTTTGTGTGATCCTGGAGAAGTGGATGGCACAAAGGTTCTGATTACTCAGCTTAATTCAAGCCGAGGCTCTTCCTTGCTAACATGACCCTCTTCTTTAGATGCTTCTGTCATGAGGCATTCAGAAACATAATCCGTGTTCATTCTCCTCTGGCAAGCTATCCAGGCATATCTCGGAGATGTTGCGGGTTTGGCTCCCAACCACATCAATAAAGTGAGTATTGCAATAAAGTGAGTCAAATGAATTTTGGGGTTTCCCAGTACAGATAAAAGTTATGTTTGCCCTACGCTATAGTCTACTAAGTGGGCAATAAATAGCATTATGTCCAAAAAAAAAATCAATGTGCAAAGATTAAAAAATACTTCATTGAAAAAAATCACAAGCTCAGCCATCATCTGAGCTTTCAGTGAGTTGTAATCACTGATCACAGATCACCATAACAATGTAATAATGAAAAAGTTTGAGATGTTGCAAGAATCACCAAAATGTGACACGGCGACACAAGTGAGCAAACGCTGTTGCAACAATGGCACTGACAGACTTGCTTGACTTAAGGCTGTTTCAAATCTTCAAACTGTAAAAAACACAGTACCCAGGAGGCGCAATAAAATGAAGTATGCCCTATGTTGAATCCTTCTGGTTGTTCACTTCTGCTTGGTTTCCCTGACTTTAATTTTCTCCATTACTCTTCCCTGATCTAGCACAAGTGCAAAGCCACTGGAGTCTGGAGGACAAATTGTCTTTTTAAATATCAGTGCGTAAGAGTCGTGTTGCCTTTCCAGTCATTAGTCACGGATTTGCACTGAGCTCCTACATACTCTCGATCCAACAGAAATCAATGATGCCTTCTGTTAGGATGGGCTTAAAGCAGAAGGGGCAAACTCAAATGCTTTCAGAGAGCAGGCAGGTCAAGTGCATGGCTGAAGTGGGTCAGCCAGAGAGAAGAGGTGATGGGGACTGTGACAAGGAGGACAGCATACCCCATCTGTTAGAGGGGGCAGTGCCACTCAGCTCTACCTGATTGTCAAAAGGGGGAATACAGGCCTAGTATTGCCAGATATTACTTTTCAAGAAAAGCTAGAAATCCAGATTGTGAAATCTCATGATTCTTATTGGCTGGCAGCACATTAAAAAAACCTTCCGTGTGGCTCAATCAAAACAAGTCTGCAGAGGCAATCTGGCTGGCTCGGTCATTTAAGCGTCTAACTCTTGGTTTTAGTTCAGGCCATGTTTACACGGTTTCGTGAGTTCGAGCCCCTCATCAGGCTCTGTGCTGACAGTGCAGAGCTTACTTGGGATTCTCTGTCACCCCCCTCTCTGCCCCTCCTTCACTCGTGCTCGCTCTTTCAAAATAAATCAATAAACTTAAAAAAAAAAAAAAAAAAAGTCTGCAGACTGGATCCAGACCCACGTTGCAGCCTCTGGATTAAAAAACACAGTCCATAGCCAGGGAATAAGAGCAGGGTTGACTTGTCCCCAAGTGCATCAAATCCATTTCTCTGGCTCTTTTAACACAGTACCCCTCTAGCCAACAAGCTAATGAACAGACTGTATGCTGTGCTTGTTTTTAGCCCAAAAAGCAATTATCTGAGGGATACTGCCTTGACTTCAGTTTAGCTGCAAACCCTTTTGTATAGCCATCTATAATAGACCCTGATTTCAGAGGCTGCAAATCCATTTCCCACTAAACCAGAGACCAACTTTCTGTTAGAAAGAACACCTAATATCTCAGTGGAAGAAACCACCACAGTACAGTCGACACTGAAAGCAACTCACCTTGAACAGAAAGGTCAAAGGTCGCCAGCTCACTTTTGATCATTTCTTCACTGGATTTCATTTTGCTCTGTGAATTGGCCACCAAAAAGTCAAATTTGCTGATTTTGGGCTTTTCACTTTGAAACTCTCCAAAGTCATCTGCACATTCTTTGGGAGTGTCGTGAGAAGTGCCGCTGGAGGCCGGGCTTGGACAGGTGGCGTCCGGGCTTCGTTCGGCTGTAGGCAAGTCCTGTCTCGTGAAATCTTTATAGTCCCCACTTTCATATTCCTTTTGCTCACTGGTCTGAGGAATCACATCTTTAAAACTGGCAAAAGCTGGGAAGGTGGCCTCTGGAAGAGCATCTTCATTTGAGAAGGTTGTTACTCTGGAGAGAGAGGTCATGGTGATGTTTTCGGAACTGCCGAATGAAGTCTCTTTCTTTTGAAGAACCGAGGCAGCTGAGGAGGACCCGCTTCCTGCTGAGAGGACAAATGGAGAGAGTTTTCTGCCCTGAGACGCATCATCCCTGTCTGACCAGTCATAGCTCGTAAGTGTGCTCACTGCAAAATTGCTACTGTAGGTTCCAAAAGCAGCATATTTTAAGTCCTCTATATCTGAAAGGGAAATAAGACCCCACAATTAGAGGCAAGCTCATGATTTAGGCAAAATGCCCTAAACTCTGCAGAAGCAAAATGTCTAGCATATTTGATTAGTTTTATGCTATGCTGGAGTTAACTACATTTAGAGCTTGTACTAAAATTAAAGGAATTGGGCTATAAAATCTGATCTTTAAAAACCCACATTAGCTTTGAGTTGGCATTTATATTTAGTTACAGAGTTATTTTCTTTGCATATAAAGATTGCTATAAAAGACAGGAGTATCATCTACCAACATATGACATGATTAGGGTTATTTGATAAACTGTTCACTTACAAGTTTTAAGATGTACTTACAATACCCCCTGCCTACAACTGGTGCCTTTTGTCCCAGCTTGGTTGGGAAATGTTCCTTTAACACACGGATGGACAGAATGTACATGACAAACTAGTGAAAAACTGACAATTTCTCAAAAGTAAAGTGCAAGTAATGTCACCTAACTTTTAGCCAGTTCTCAGGAGTCTCTGTCTCGCAAGATCGAACAATAGATTTTAATTAAGCAGTTACTTACCTAGTTGTTATTTTGGTCAATATGATGTCATACTGCTGTGATGGAGTATGAGGAAAGAAAAATCAACCTAATCTACTTTAGCCTCTAAAAAATAGAATCAAAGGTCTGGGTCCTGGTGGGCTCCTGTTTCTCCTTCAACTATGTATCAGCCCCTCATTAAAAAAAAAAAAAAAAGAAAGAAAGAAAAAAGAAAAGAAAGAAGAAAAAGAAGGAAACGCTGGGGCAGAAGACTCATTTCACAAAGCATTCTTAGTACACGTTTAGATCATCTGAGATAGCATAAAACACCAGAAAAAATGTAGGTTTTTGATTTAGACACATCAGGGTTCGACTCTAGTGCTGCCACCTACTACTTGTGTGACACTAGGCAAGTTATTTAACGTTTCTTAACCTTGTCCTGCTCACGGAAGGGCCTGTGTTGTGTCGACTCCCCAGTAATGTGTGGAAAGGGCCGCCCCGCTCGATGCCCGCTGAGCAGTACATAATAGCAACATCTGTACAGCATAGTTGCCCCGGGCCTCCATTTGACATTTAGGTGCGGCTTTAGGGTCTACCATGGAGTTATCTCAGAGTGCAAATGAAGGGCCAACTCATCACTTTAATGGTCTGACAAGGGAAAGTTTCTTGCCCATTTTCAAAAAGCACACCCAGCTGAGGCCGAAAGCCGCTCATGCGGAGTGCCCCGGTTTCAGCAGCGCGGTCTATGCAGCCTGGCTGGCGGGCTGAGTTTCATCCTGGTCGCTGTCTACGAGGCCGGAGGGCCAAAGGCAGACTCCCTCTCTCTGACGGCCACAAGTGTACTTTACAAGGCAAATGCTCACGAGTTTGGTGATCCAGGTTTTCCGAACTAAGTCAACAGGTGAACCACACTCGGTCATTTTCTCTTTTTTTCCTCTGAGGGTTAAGGGGCTCCTGCCATGTCCATGGCTCTCCTGACAGTATAAACCAAACCTCTCTCGCTTTAAACTCAAGTAGGAAAAGGGTACTAAATGAATAATAACAGTGGAAAACCCTAGATTACACAAAAGGCGAACCAGCCAAAAGCGGGTACCAGCTTTCATAGAACAGTATATTTTAAACCTCTGTGGTGCAAATGGTACCCTTTCAGATTTGGCTTATTGAACAAGAGGGAGACAAAGATTCAGGTGAAAACTGTACAGTTTAGAATGAATAAAACAAGGCTTCAGGCAAAATGCTTTCTTAATCTCCGGCTGTAGCGTTTTGTGCCTCCCACCCCCAGCTACTACTATTTAAAGGGATCAGAAGGTGCCCTGACTCCAGTGAGGGAAACTTCAATCAAGGGGCAGACGCAGTGACACACGAGAGTGGTCTTCAACGTGTGCGTTCAGAAAAATGTCTCAGAATACGGATATTTTTATTATTGGACCCTACCAGAAAGCTTTTTGGGGAAGCTGTATTATGAACTGCTTTAAGAATCTCACCTCCTAAAAGGGTAGCAATTTTCCCAAAGACTGAAGGTAAATTTATTAGAAAGTTAGGCTCTAGTTCGAAAACCACAATCCAGTTGCTATGGTAATAAAAAGACCCTTTTGTGCACTTATGCAATAAGAAAAAAAGGGTTAAAAAAACAACCAGAAATGATTGCAATATAATGAGGTAAAAGGCATTATAAGCAATAAGGGATTACCTTAGCTGAAGAGCTTTTAAATATTTTTATAATACTACAGATCTTCAACAAATCTTATTTTTATTAAAAATGAGAGACATAACATTTTGCCTTTTGGAGCAACTCACAGAAATGACCAAATGAAAGATTTTTAAAAAATTAATTATGTAAAAAAAAATCATATATTAAAAAAATGAAGTGTAAATATATAAGATATACCAAAATCCAGCTGATCAAGCTGGATACCAAAATCAAGGCTGGTTTTAAAAGTTTACTTTTGCTTATTTATTGGCCATTATTATGTAAAAAAAATTTACTGAAGTGCAATTCATTTGAACGCATAAGGAAATACTAAAACTGAATTACATAAGGAATATGAGAACATGGTATTCCTAAATCTTAGTATCTATAAATAATATTAAACTGAGTAGTATTTCCTGACCTGGTGAATATTAGTAAACCATTTTCTAAGAAAACTGTGGTAAATCAATTCACTGAGGGTAGGGTAAGCCAAGGAAATTTCTCATTGCCCATGATAACTGTTTTACATTTTCTAAGCAAATTACATGTATTATTGTATGACAGTCTTCAAAATATTAAAGATTCTGGGAGAACTACAACGTAAGTGATGGAAGCCCTGTCTACAAAAATGATATGGAATAACCCACACTTTGTAATCACTGAAGTTTCTATTGCTGGGTCTTCCATTCGATAGCTGAAGTTTGAAAATTGCAAAAGAAAAAGGAAAAAGAAAGCAGAAGGGCTGCAATAAAATGAACAGAGAATCACTACTGTATCTCCAAGTCTACAGGAGAACTCTTACTTAGGCTGTGCTAGGTTGAACTGCTATTGCACACAGATAATAGGCCAAATTGTGTGCTGTAATACAGGTATTTGTTTGCAACCAGGAATGTCCTATTACAGAGGCCAAAGGAATAAACTATGCTAGCTCCTTTCCATCATGGATCTTAAATCAAGACATGGATTTCTTGCTTATGCTGGCAAGTAACCCTATCAGTCTTTTCCATAACCTCTATTCAAATCCCTTCTGAACGGATGTTGAACACAAAAACAAGGTATTTCTTGGAACAAAGAATGTGAGCTGCCACAAGACACAAAGGCCATACCAATTCCCATGGACCTTTTCTAAAGCCGTAAGCATATGCCCAGATGATTACGTTACTGGCTTTTGAAATGGGGGTTTAGAAAAAGAAGAAAGGATACATGTGCAAAATCCACTATTCTCCAGTGTTTTATATAGCAATAAAAATGTACATCGGACTGAGGAAGAAATATCTTTTAATTTCCAATGCTGATTTAATCCAAACTTCACTTACCAACACAAACCATGAAATATGTGTACATTTCAACTTCTTTCTACCCCTGGCCCTATTCTGCCTTTACATTCTCTATTAACTATAAAACCTGGGTTGTGTCCTGTAAGTCTCAAATACTCTGAGAGTTATTGAAGAAAAGAGGAAAGTGATCACACTGTTAAGTATGACAAGCTACAAAAGGCTGCTGTATGATTGCCTTCTAGTTTTTCTAATTTGCACAGAGACCTCCCATTCTTCATTTGTACCGACTCACATACATCCAGGGTTTTAAATGATACCCATGCTATCTGTAAGCACCTTCAGGTTCCTGTTAGTGCTTTAAGTTCAATAAAGAAAAGCAGTTACTCTGTGGGTATTTTAAGTCAGAGGGGGCTGGAAGGCTAAGGAATGGTGTCAGGACATACAGCTGACCCTTGAACAACATGGGTTTGAACTGCATAGGTCCACTTATACATGGATCTTTAAAAATAAATACAGTTTAGTACTGTAAATGTATTTTCTTGTCCTTGTGATTTCCTTAATAACTCTTTTTGCTAGCTTACTTTATTGGAATACAATATATAATACAATACATGTGTTAACCAACTTTATATACAGTAAGGCTTCTGGTCAATGGTAGGCTATTAGTCAAAAGTTGTATGTAGATTCTGGACTGCACTGGGGGTCAATGTCCCTAACCCCCATGTTGTTCAAGGATCAACTGTATGTACAGCAGGACTGCTCATGGTCACCATTAACGATCTCACCAAATGAGCATAGAAGATGGCAATTACATTTAGGGCCTTTTGGCCATGCAAGGGAGAAAGCAGCACCCAGAAGACCCTCTTACGCACATAATCTTATCATGCTCTCAAAGCCACTGGACCAACATTTTCCAAAACAACTTATCAAAAGAGTTCAACTGATGGAAAAACAAAGCTAGAAGCAGCTCTTTAAACATAATTTGATTCTGGGGCACCTGGGTGGCTCAGTCGATTAAGTGTCTAACTCTTGGTCTGGGCTCAGGTCATGATCTCCCGGTTCACGAGTTTGGGCCCTGCACTGTCAGTGCAGAGCCTGCTTGGGATTCTCTCTTTTTCTGCCCCTCCCCCACTTGTACTCTCTCTTTCCCAAACTTTTTTTTTTTTTTTTCTTTTTTAAATTGGGGTGCCTGGGTGGCTCAGTCAGTTAAGCGTCCAGCTTCTACTCAGGTCATGATCTCACGGTTCATGGGTTCAAGCTCCATTTTGGGCTCTGTGCTGACAGCTCAGAACCTGGAGCCTACTTCAGATTCTGTGTCCCCCTCTCTCTCTGCTCCTCCCCCACTTGTACTCTGTCTCTCTCTCAAAAATAAACATTAAAAAATTTTTTTAAAAAGACTAAAAATAAATAATAAATAAAAATAATTTGATTCTTTGAATTATTTTTGTATTTAGCCCAGCTTCTTCAATACTGCCAGCATCCCCTTCCTGTTCATTTGCTACTTTTAAAAATCCATACAGATTTTCATGTGAACAACAGAGTGAATGTAGAATATGAATACACTTGTACATTTGCTCAGGCACTGATGTGTGACACCAGCACTAACTGGATTACTTTACTTGGCATGGGAGTAAACACAACAGTATTTGTTTGTTTGCTTGAACCTGTAGCATAGAGTTCTTCAAGTCTTTGTTGCAAGTTTATATTACCATATTATTAAGACTTCCTCCCGAAAAGTAATGTTACTCTAGAAAAATTAACTGCTCAGTTTATGAACGTGATTATGTTTTACACACAGTTCAGTCTGCTCAGATAAATGCAGAAAGGACAAAATAAAGCAGTCCCAGATGGACCAATTTAGCATTAGATAATTCCATTGACAAAGCAATTTCTTAGCTAAAGCCACCACAAGATTAGTCTCATACACAGCGCTGGAAAATTCTAAATAAAGGGTAGTTGGTATTATCACTAGATGGAGGCTACACCAAGAACTCTTTCTTCCAAATTAGTTAGCAGCATACATCATAATTAAAATGTAATATAATTTACACAAGGTTTCTGAAACCAAGTATTATCCAACTTTCTAAAGCATTAATTTCTGGAAAACACAGTAGTTTGAATGGCAGATTCAGCTTTCCTTTGCATTAATCTAAACATTACTTTAAAAAAATTTTTTTAAATGTATTTATTTTTGAGAGACAGAGAGAGTGAGAGAGACAGAGCATGAGAAGGGGAGGGGCAGAGAGAGAGGGAGACAAAGAATCTGAAGCAGGTTCCAGGCTTGGAGCTGTCAGCACAGAGCCCGACACAGGGCTCAAACTCACGAACTGTGAGATCGTGACCCGAGCTAAAGTTGGACGTTTAACTGACTGAGCCACCCGGGTACCCCTCTTTGAATTAATCTAACCCCCAACATGCAACTTTTTTCTTTCTCAAATGGCCTATTGCAGATACTGTAAGTGATCTCTCTGGAATCCTCTTCAAAATCCTCATTTTCAATGGTTTAATTTCTTACTGCCTCAAATTCTTAAAAAAAGAACTAAAATTTCAAAATATAAGAAAAAAATGGAAACCATGGAAACAATCCTTTTTTCCAAGGTTTTTATTGGTCTTGGGTTTATGATCTAAAAAACAATAGTATTCCTAAGGTTTTTTGCTATTAATATTCTCTAAGATAGAAAAAAATATTTTCCAAACTTAGCATTCTCTTATTGCTAACTTTTGTGCATCTTTCTAGAATTATTTTCTCAAAAAATGAAAGTGATTTAAAGCTTGCTTTGAAGATATCCTAAAATCGTTTTAAGAACTTGCTTTATGGACTGTGAGCTTTATAATACATTCTGAAGTTGGAAAGATAACAGGCTCTACAAGTAGAGGGTGAGCACCTATTTCAGACCCACACTGAATTCAGACCTGAAGACTTCCTGATATTAACACTGAACACTCTCCATTACAAAGATTATCAATTTAAATTCAGTTTGCATGTACTGTGCTCAGAAGCCCATCTCAACACCATTTCATGATTTATTTTAAATTTACAGACATCTAGTTATTAACAGATGTATCCCCTGTCCCCAACACTCAACTATTAGATCTGTCCCTCACCTGCCCCTCTTCACAGTATAACTCCTTGTGGTGGTGGGCTCTGTGAGGTTTACTAAGCAATAAAATCGACTCCCATTTTCTCACTAGAAGAAAGGAGTAACTTTTCCCTATTACACAGTGTGTAAGGTTTACATTTATTTTTTAAACATTTAAAGTTATGTTTTAATCCAGTGCCATGTTAAAAATTTATATCAATGGGATTATTAGGGGAAAGGGCTAAACCAATACTTTCTTAGGAGAAAGGTATTTGAAGAGACAAAAGGGAAAACCCTTTAATCACAGGAAGTGCTGTTGTTTTACACTTGATATGGACCAGGTATTTCTTTGGTCTAATCCTGAAAAAGTACAAATTACACACATCCCCACACTTTCAAAATATGCCAAAGAATTATTTATTAACATAGGACTTACAGATCACAAAAGAGAGTGGTACAGAAGAGCTGGAAAAGAAGTCATCAGAATAAGCATGCAGATCAGTATTTGCAGAGGAATATACCAAAGCAAGTTCGAAAAGGCACATTCACACAGAAAATGTCTAAATTCAAAAAAAGACATCAGAAAAGCAGCCAAAAAGAAAAAAATACTGATAATAAGGCGCTGATTAAAATACAACGATTTTCAATGTCAAAGAAGAGCTACTTTACAGGTAGGTAGGGAGCTACAGAAGTCTCGCTAACCCTTTGAGAGTGTCACAAATGAGGGTAAGCTCTTGCTGCCAACAAAACCAGATGATTGTAATGACTGCACATCAAGATGCTTTGGGGCCATATTAAATTTAGTGGTGGGGATAAAGCAGCCTAGATGAAATTATATTGCAGCAAGGGCTCAAAGGGTTAAATGTAATAATACGCAGAGAAATCAGGTAATGTTATTATTAGTATTATCTACCTTCCATACAAAGAATAATTGCAAGAGTTAAAAGAGACAGTATCCCTTTCAGAGTTAAGTTAGGGTTCCTCAACAACACTAAGGTCCAGAGATAGCAATCTGCTAGGTTTTATTCTCTTTTCATCAGCCCAGTTTTTATTTCTCCAATGAGAAGTTATCTTTAACCCTCAGACCAAGAGAGCATGAGATACTGCAGTCAATGGGAGGATAAAGAAAAACCAAACTGCGTTGAAGAAGTCCCTGCCATTTACCTTCTACAGTACATTTATGCAGCAGTTTTGCCCAACAACAATATAGCCCATTGGTCAGACATCAACCCCTTGTGACAACCGCTCTAAAGGGATACTGCTCTTTCTGACAGGAGGTTTACAGATCAAAAAGAGGAAACAATCTGCTTTTAAGGATATCCTCAAACTGAAGAGACTTGGCTTGAACATTACAGGTTCCAAGCTGGGAATGTTCCAAACATACATAAAAGAACATGTGCACAGAAGATTATTTTCACAGGTCAATCAGAACAAGCTCAGTCAAAAAACCTCCCCTCCCCAAATAAAATGGAAAAATTTAAAAGAAGGAAAAAGAAAGACATCACAAACCTGATTAGACTCATCTCATAAAGACATCTAGCTTGGCACTATGAAAGAATATAGATTCACTTTCAGAAAAATAGCTTCTAATTAGTAACTCGAGAGTCCAGAAGGCTAGTATACATGTTATGAGATTTTTAAATAAAAATCAAATATTGTTCAAAAAAACAGAGCACTCTGCAACCAACCACGGTGGCTCAAGCAGCTCATACAAAAAAGAGAAACAAAATCACCCTATCAAACAAAGAGCAGCAAAAAAATAGGAAAACGTCTGAGGAAAAGTACAAAAAAAGGAAGTCAACAGTCAGGGGCACAAGGAGCCCCGCAGACAGCCCACCGCCCTTAGACAAAGCCTCAGCAAGCCGCCACGGGAGACACACACGGTCTCTGAACACCTGCTCTCGATTCGGCACCCCATTTAAGGATACCTCCAACATTTCAACAGCCAAAGGACGGATACGATTTTGTTTTCTGACTTACCAATGTGATCTATGCAAAAGCCGTAATACTCTTTAACATTTCTGCTGGAATCTGTAAACTTGGAAGTGTCTTACATGTCCCTCTCTAGTTAGAAAAACAACAAACCCTTCATATGCATAATACGTTTTCTAGAATAATACAGTAATATTGAGATAGTTCTCATTATTAAAGGCCACAAAATGGGTTTATCTTTCTATATAACGTAGCAAATAACAAAACAAAATAAAAACGAGGACACTTGGGAATCTAGATTTTATGTCAGGAAGTTGGACTAGAGAATAAACTGCTACATGTAAATCCATACAGAATTTAAAGAGGGCTCCCTTATAGGATGTTTTCAAACATTTTATGAGAAAGTGAGTAGTTACCCTATTCTACCATCTACAGATGTGTTACAATTTAATACTTTCAGTAATAGAGTTAACGCTGAAAACCATACCTGAACTCCACTAACGACTCATGCCCTCCTCCTTGCCAGACCCTGGCACACAGGACATCCACACACAAGCTCTTTCCATCCTCTCTTGCGGGGATGTGGCAAACCACAGTACGACTGGCTAAACTAATTTTTACTAAGACTTGGCCTAACAAGAATCAGTTCTGTCAGCCAAACAGAATACTATATTGGCCGCTGCCAAACAGACCCAAGAGAAGAGAAAAGGAGAGGAAAACACTGACCTCACTCACAGAAATGGAGGAACAGTACCCACACTGCAAAAGTCTTTATAAAATTCCTGGTGATGTAGGGTTCATTTAGCAGTGGATTTTTATGTGCCTCTAACACCAAGTTGGGGTTAGAGTTTGAAAATAAAAATATTTTAGCTATCCAGTCTAAGTTCCAGAGTATTCATGGGATCCATATATCCAAGTACCCACAGAATTGAATTTAAACACTGCTTCAATGGGACTGGCAATGAAGAGGTTATTAGAAATCCATTAAGGTTAAGAGCCAGAGCCTTACTCTACTATAAGTCAACACCCACCGAACCATCTTTGAAATCTACATCACCATTACCAGAGTAGTCTCACCAATTCCTCACCTGCAGCAGGAGGATGCTGGCCACTAACTGTTGGTAAATCCAAAGAGCTATCAGACATGACATGCTTAAGATCTCCTCCCACATCAGCAAGTTTCATGTCAAACTGAACAGAGAGTGCATCTTCAGAGTCCTCCTTGCCAACACTGCTGCCACCAATGGAAGGGAGATCCAAGGACTTCACTGAAGCAGAGTCTTCTTTGGTGTGTCTGAAAGCCACTGATTTCTCACCCAGAGATTTGTCTGAGTTCATGGAAGAAAATTTACTAGGGTGGAAGTCAGCAAAATCATCATCACTTTTTCCTGAAGGGGTATTATCTTTCAGTTCTTCAATACCCAGTCCAGATCCTTCCAGAGAAAGTTGTTTGAAGACATCGTATTTGGTGGACGTGGCAGCGGAGTTTTGTCCACTCTTCACTGTACTGCTCGAGCTGCCACTTAGAGGAACAGGACTAGCCTCCTCTTTAAGGGCGTCATATTTACCATCTGCCTTTTGCTCAGATGAAACAGAGCTATTACTGAAAGCCATAAAATCTGCAAAGTCATCCTGTTCCCCAACAGATGCTGGACTAGAATATTCCCCAAAAAGGTTGAATTCTCCAAAATCATCAGCCAAACTAGACATCTTAGTTGATGCCAGTGCTGTCGTAGCTGCAGCAGATCCTGTTGGCTGTGGCCGTGTGGAAACAGATTTGGATGCACTAAAAGCAGCTGAAAAAGATAATGGTTTCTCGCTGCTGCAGTTAACTGAGGAAAACATATCAAGGTCTGCTAAGTTCAGAGGATTCTTCACTTGTGTTTGTTGTTTCTGTTGTACAGCTCCTGAGGGGAAGGATGCTGGAAAAGTTTGGTCTTTTGTTGGTGGCTCTAGTGGTGATAGACTATCGGCAGTTTTAAAATCGGTGAAACCGTCATCAGTGCTCGCAGATCTGAATTCTGCAAAGTTTTCTCCTGAAAGAGAAAAATACGGCAAAATAAATAAGAATGCTGAGCTGAACACCACATGATGCACAGCATATTAAATTACAAGCATACTTTTAGAGACTTGCCCCTCACTAGCTTGACATTATTCAACTGCAGCTTACACCCTACCAAAACAGCTCTTTGGACACTACACATCTGTTTCCGTGCCAAAGGCTAGTGATGCCAAAATAAATAAAAATCAAACCGAGAGCACCTAACCATGTCAGTTTCGTTTGCTCATTTTAACGTGATAACGTGTCCTAGTGCCATACCCTTCAAGTGGCCAAAAGCACTGCTCTCAGGATTTTTTTCTCACTACAGCCAGCTGGCCAAGCACACAAGAGAAGAAGAAATGGGTGCTGGAGGTTCCTGAAGAGAGAGACATTAAGATGATCCTTTAAAGATAAAATGTTTTACATGGTGATCAATCAGGAAAAAAGTATCATGGGTGCTCTAGTGAAGTATTACGAAAAATCCTGCATCTAGTATTTAGGATGTGAAACACCTTGCTCAACTAGGTACTTCAGGCATACTGTTAGATAATTAAGTGGTCTTGCTCAAGTGTGTGGAGGCATTAATTTGAAGCTAACTTTGATGAAAAATTATGAAAAGGCATCTACTTATTTGCAAAGCATTCATTCCAGCTAAGGACACATTTTAAAGTGGCTTCTCTATATAACAAATAAGCCGAATCGCACAGAAAAAAAATCTGTGAGCACTTGGGCTTATCTCGAAATCAGCCATGTCACTGTACCAACTAGTATTTACTCTTATTTATTAAAATTCAAAAGGATTTGAATAAATACCAACTCCACTATTAAAAATTTCAAGGGACAGTATTTAAACTTTATACTGTGCTACTCTGAGAAAGGAGTTACTGAAATGTTTTTCTTATTATTTTTTAGAGAAAATAGGTACTAATGTATTTCTAATAAATAATTAAATAGACTCAGTTAAGATGTTGATAAAAATCTGAATCCATGATTCTAAACAGAGTTTCTTTTCTTTATTATGAGAGTGACGTTATCACTCTTAAGTATGAGGTTAGGAAGCAGATGATCTCAATTTTTCTAATGGTGTCTGAAGGTCTTCCATAAAATCTACTAGATTTTACCAGGTAATGAAAATCAGAGCTAAACCAAATATAAATATAGCTACACCAACATCACTTATTATTTAAAAATATTAATGCTATTCTAAAACATAGGCTGTAATTCTTCATCCATTTTTCAAATTCTATTTGTCCCTAAAAATGAGATATAGAGACATATGAGCCATAAAAGTATACTTCAAACCAAAATCTGATTCTTAAAACTGTCATTATAATAAAACAGGCTTTAAATATTTAGTGCTTATAACACGATACATACTTTAATAGAAGAAAAAAGCATAGGAAACAATGGAAGCTGATTTTTCCTCTTAATCTGAGACTTAATTCACCAGCATAATTTATCAACACAGAGAAATCTATTTAATATTATTAGGGAAATTTTAGAAAGAGAGGAACAGCATTCATAATTTCTGTATTTTATGTTTTTAAGACATACCACTAATAAGACTAAAGTCAATTTCACAAATTGACAGGAGAAGCAGATGTAAAACTTAAAAAAAAATTACCCTGTTTTAGGTAAGTATATCACTGATAATATTTGTATCATTTCCCTAAATGAAAACGTCATAAGCAGCCGATTTTGTCAGTCTAAATTTTTGATGTGCTACTTTGAAATATCTGTGAAATTGACAAGTTTTGTTTTGTTATTTTTAAAAAGAAATCACCACAGCAAACTAAACTTACTGAGGAATTGTAAACGTTTCCATTAGAAATGTAAGCTGGGTGAAAGGGTCAAAAAGAGATAAAATGGGTGGGTTTACAAGTTCAAAAGCAACATGAATTTGGGAGCAAATAAATTAGTTGCAGTCATTGGAAGCTTGCATATCAGAGGGTACATTAATCCTCTGAATCCTTCTGAATCCTCATAAGTTCCCCTCTCTACTTGTCACTTTTTACGTCTTAAAAACATTTCAAAAGAGATCACATTTGTCATCAAAATGTAAGCAGTACCTTAATGCTGCTTTTATAGTACTTTAGTAACAGAACCCCAGATTGTTGCTGACATTTTTGTTGGTGTGCTTTCATTCCTGACTTAACTTTAAGGACTTCCAGTAGAGGTGCCAACTTTTTGTTCATTTTAGGAGAATATATTTTATTTTATTCTCGTTAAAAATACATCGGCCTGAATGCATCAAGTGTGTTGGTGTCTTAGAATTTACAAAAAAATCATATAGTATTGTGTTCAGAACTGTGCGTTTCGTAGGTTACTAAGTGACAGAGCTTAGTGATATTTCCTTTTTTCTCAGGAATAACACCCCTATGATATGATCATTAATACCACACTACACAAAAAACTCTGATAGTAAACCATGCTCTTTACTCCAAACTCACTTTGGTCCAAGAGGTGATGAAAGAACTGCTAGGAGTCAAAGACCAATTAACAAGCCAAAAGCTCCTCTAGGGTTTTATCTCTGTACTCCTAGTGCCTAATATAGGCACTGAGGAACAAAGTTATTACATCCTAAAGGCTTGAATGCAACAGAAGGAAATACTTCTAGAACCTGACAGCTATAAGGGATTGAATATTTTTATTTTTTTCAGTGTTTTATTTATTTATTTTTGAGAGAGAGAGAGAGAGCGAGCACGCACACATGAGAGCATGTGCACGCGCAGGGAAAATGTGGGGTTGGCGGTGGGGGGGGTGGAAGGGGGGCAGAATCCCAAGCAGGCTACCTGCAGAGAGCCCACACGGGGCTTGATCCCATGAACCGTGAGACCATGACCTGAGCTGAAATCAAGAGTGGGACATTTAACCAACTGAGCCACCCAGGATTCCCAAGGAATGAATATTTTTAGGACAGGTGGATTTTTCCTTTTTAGAGATATTTAAGTAGTACACTTTTTCCTTGAACTTTTACTCCTACATTACCTTTCCTACAATCTCCTCTCATCCCCCTCCCTTGGACAGAAGGGTGACAACAAATGAGTGAAGGATATTCTAAATTTGAGCATTCAGTACACAAAGACAGTCCCCAGGAAGAAATCCTCATGAGAGTATGCAAATTTCGTAGCATGCGCAGTTAAGCTGTGAAGGACATGATTTGACCTATGGATTATTTAAACCCTACACATCCGGTTAGGATTTAACCACAAACATAACTTTCGGTCTTCACACATACGGTTCTTAAACTATCATTCTGTATTCCCTTCTACTCTCTTTAAGCCCTTCTATAAATCCCGCTTACTTCATCTTATTAAATTATAGCCACGTTTGAAAATCTTGAAAAGACTGGTTGCTGCAAAACTTCTGCACAGTCCACAGATCGCTGCACTGCCAACAGTTCCAGTTCTTGTTAAACATTAAAATAACTGAGGACAGTCACAGCCTTCCATTTGATACAGAAGTCTATCCGGGCTTGAAGGTTTCCAGTGAAAGGGAACATAACTAGCTTCAGAAGAAATTGCCTCAATTTGGAGTTTGCCCTAAATTTTAGAAAAGAATTTCCAATAACTGAACCATATTTTGTTTCCTTGTAATTTCCAGAGGCACAAAGCCAAAAAACCTCACCCACACAATATAATAAAGACATGTTCAGGAGTGTCCCTGAAAGAATCATCAAAAATATCTTTTATTAAAAACTGAGGGGCGCCTGGCTGGCTAAGTCAGAGGAGCACATGACTCTTGATCTCCGGCTCGTGAGGTTGAGACCCATGTTGGGTGTAGAGTTTACTTAAAAATAAATGAATACAATTTTTTAAAAATTGAAATTTATCCATTTAAGGAATCAAAAACTTACCTGAAGTTTTACCCTCTGTTGTCTGTTCAAGTTCTCTGAAAGCACTGTATTTATCACCAGGCTCTATGATGAAAAGACAGAGTCTATTAAGAATACGAAACTTGAGATTAAAACTCAAGGAAATAAGGCAGACTGGGTTAACTGCACATACTTGACAAGTGGTGTAAGCATTTTATACATTTCTCATAAAAGGCCACCATTAAAAAGGTTTACATTCATAGGTTACATTCATAAGTTTATGAACTGACAACGTGTTTTTACCTCCAAATGGAATGTTACTTTCAGAGGATTTGTCAGCTGCAATTCCTTTAAACACAGCATACTTATCCATCGAAGCTGATGCTTTAGTGCCAGGAAGGGGCATCAACAAAGAAGGGGCACTAAAAGGGAAAATGAAATATTTCTTAATGACTAGAACATTGAATCCTTCCCTTATCATCAAGTAGGAGCTTAGAATTAAAATGGCAAGTAGGTACCTGATTAAAATTCATGGTTCCCTGCCTTAAAACTCAGAAACTATATATATTCACCACAGAGGTTTAAACCCTTTCTCTTGGGAAAATATATTGAAATACCTCCCATGTGAGAGGGATTATTGATTATTGATTATTTCAAGATTTCAATCAAATCTTGATTATTTCAAGATGGGTCAGACCGATGCTGACCATCTAATCATCTTTGTAAACCACGAAAACAATTGGAATGGCACTGGAAATAGATTCTCATAGAATGATGACCTCCTAGAATGTTAACTTAAGGTCCGTAACACTGGAAAAGTAAACTGTTCCAAATACGTAAACCCAATATTTTAGAGTAAATTATGTTAACCTTAGTACAAATCATTCTTTAAAATGGGTTCAGAATGCAGAGGTGGAATAGTTAAGATAAAAATCTATTTATGAAATGTTGTTCAAGCCAGGATGTAAATTGTTCTTATTTGATCTTACTGCATTGCTTACTGGCAGAAGTTCACACATCTGATAAACAGCGGTGGAGTTAATACAATTTACATTTTTACAAGGATCACATCAGCGGTTCCAGAAGCTATCTTTGTAGCAAAACAACAATCACTTCAAAATTAGATAAAGATACTTTTGCCTGTGGACATATTTCTCGCTGGATGGAAAAATAGTGTAATGAGTAGTATCTGTGTGGGTAATTCTTGGATGGCTTAAACACATACTATAAAAGCATTGCCTTTTTTTTCCTCCTTATCACACCCAGGCAGCTCCCTGGAAGAACAACTTTACATATGAATGACTACCTTCCCCCACTAGTTTGTGTCATTCAATACCACACACACAAGTTATAGAAATGGATTTCTATTGAGTTCTTTGCCCTGAAGCAAAAATCTTTCCACAGTCATTTAAATCGTCTTATCAGGCGCCTACAAGCAAGGTAAAAAACCCAGCTCTTGCACAGGCATGCTAATGGAGGTCCACAGTGCTTTAGGACTCAGTGTATCAAATATTAGAATTTCACATCACTACCAAATAGCTGCTACATATTTGATCTTGACAAACAGGTCATCGCCTCTACATCATAGGTGGATTTTTAAGTTTCATAAGTAATTAAACTACAACTCATTGAACAGCATGTTACATATAAATAAAAGTAACTAATATTTGAGAAAAAACATCACAAAGTTGAACAATCAATTTGTTTTTCATGAATAGCCAACTTTAGTTGTGGTCTTATAAAGCCCATTGGTAAAATCTTCTACTAAATGTGGCATTTAATTGATGATTATTGTTTAAAATTCTTTTCAGAATTGGAAAAAAAATAGAGGAACTCCAAGGTAATGAAATACTGACAGAAGTCAACAAAATAAAATTCCACTCAAAAAAGAGCAGACTCAGACTGTAATTTTATGCATATTACAAATGAGTAATTCATTCTAGTTCCCTGAAGTTATTTAAAAAAACCCAAAAAACCGTAATCACCATGACAGTGTTAATGCCAGTTATATAAAGTAGTTATCTATTCCAAACATGAGAACTGTTACTTCTACTCTTTAATACTAATGAAAGGTACTCAGTGAGGAGGCATACTGTTTTAAAATTTAAGAACCTTAAGAGAATTTGGCCAAAAAAAAAAAAAAAAAATGTATTTGCTTTTTCTCTAGTGAATCCATTTGTTTTACAATCACTCCGTGTGGCTGTAGTAGATGCTTTTACTTAGTTGCTTACCCTGCTAAATGTAGAGACATTTTAGAAAACAGGCGTGAGCGATAGAAATTTGATCAAGGCAAAAGGACCCACAGCGACCACCTGGCTGAATAGACATGCCCATGGGGTGACCACCTCAAATTATCTACAGGCCCTAAGGGACCAATGGGCTACTTACAACCAGGCAGGCACAGTTACCAAAAAGGGCAAATTCCATTCTTCACCAGCCATAACTACTCCTCTTCCCCCTTTAAAAACGGCCCCCACCCACTGCCTCCTGGCAGATGGTCTCTCCTTTGCAGTCTTGCCTGCCCCTCCCTTGCAGTGTATTCAGTAAACTATCTTTGGGTGAGTCCTTTCACCTCCCCACATCACCAGCTTCCACCAGATCATTGCCTGGCATTTGGGGGCTCCCATCCGACTGGACAGACACCACACTAAATACAGCCATTTAAAAAGTAAAATGAAACTAACCAACTCAAACCCCTACTACACCTTAATTCTTTGTGAACTGTTTTATTATCAGTGCCCCATATCTGTGATGTTTATTGTTCTAAGCTCCCCAGTGCCCAGCACACAGTAAGTATTTTCTGGATGGATAAATGAAAGACATTGCTGACTTCCAGATCCCCTTTCATGCTGGCTCAAGTGCTCTTTCTCCTTTGACATCCAGTTCAACCCTGAGTCTGACCAATTTCTCACACGCACACTTTTCAGTGCCTAACTCTAAACCCAGAGTACACCTCAACATCTCACAACAGGATTACTATGGCAGCTGAATTTATCCCACACAGTAGCAAGATCACTTTCATCATGCCACTTCTTATTTCTAAAATGCTTGACAGATTACGTCACAAATCCTAAGACATCCCACATTGGTGCTGCCCTTAACTAATGAGATTTTTTTCACAGACTAACAATACTCTCTACTCCAGCCTACTTCTAACACCATACTTGCCTTTTCATCTTCTCTGACAAATAATGCCCATTTTTTGCTTTAAAATGCTGCCCAAAGCAGTCTCACTTAAGCTCAGCTATTTATACCATGATTTAATAAATATCCCTTAAAATAAACTCATAATATGCATTACAGATCATAAACTAGGGAATTCATTATACATGTGTACACACACACACACACACACACACACACACACACACACTGAGGGACCAATTCTAAGAGAATTTCATCAGATAATATAAATACTGAGATAAAACTAAGCTTCTTTACAGCAGGAACTGTGCTTTCTGCTTCTGTATTTCTAGTGCCTACCCCAATGTCTGGCATAGAGCAGATGGTAAGTAAATGTTTTTGAATGAATAAATAAACAGTGAATGTGGATTCTTAGACATGAGCAAAATGTTTTCATGTAAGCATGGAAGTAATCAAGTCAGAACTGAAAAACAAGTCTACAAAGTATGACTGTGTATGAAAGTAAACTATTATGTGGAGATAATGCCACACAAAATTGCTAATATTCCATATATCTCATGTCTGGCCACCATCTTACAACTTTCTATGCCCAAATTTCAATTCCATCTACTGTTTTTTTCCAGAGGAGTAAACCACTAATTTGGTCAATCTGGTTTATAACCTTCATGCTACATCACATTCACCCAACAAACCTTTATTAATTATATATCATGGCTAAGTACTACATATGTAGCCGTGAAAGACTATCTTCAGGGATGACAGCCAAGTGAGACAGAGAGTCAGATAAACCAGTAATTATAATCAGGGCACAGATGTCCATAATGCACCCGGGCAGTAAGTGGCCCTCATCTTTGAGGTGGGGACTGAAGTGGTGAGGTTAGTAAAAACTTCCTATGTTAAACTGATTTTTGAAATAGAACTAGAATTAACTATAGAGAGAATTTCAGATTGAAGAAGGTAAAGGGTCAGAAGCCTGAAAGAGCATTAGTCTGGAGTTGCTCTGGCATGGTTGGGACATGAGCTGTAGGGAAAGGGCAACAGTCAAGAGACTAGGCAGGAGCAAGATCAGACATAGCCTTTTTCCATGGCAAGCAGAGAGTACAGAGTCGATGGTGGTTAAAGGAGAGAGTGAGGAGCCAAAAATAAATAGCATGTTTCTGATTTAGTGACTGGACATGGTGACATGATTCACCAAGGGAGGGAATGGTAATTTAACAAATTTTTATTTAGCTGAGTAGCAAAATAATGAATCTAATTTTATGCAGGTAATGTGAGATGTCTTGGGTCATTCAGATATGTTATAGATAGCAGAACTTACACATTTTATTCAAAGGAAAAGATCTGAAAAATATTACGTGTCTATCAGGTCAACATGTGTGTGCTGGTGTAGTGGGCTTGGAAATCCCAGTACTTTATAGTCCCACCACTCAAATGTTTCTATGTGTCATTCCCTATAATGCCTATCCCTTGGTTCTTGTTACAGTGTACATGCAGGAAGCATCAAAAGATACTCATTTCGTTAAAATGGAAAAGATGAATGATACTGCACAAACAAGGAACATAAGAAAAATGATGCATGTATCCTGACAAAAACAAGTTCCAAAAATAACTGAAGAAATTCATATTGCTTGCTTAAAGTCTGGTATATTCTACTCTGTGGAAGAAGTACTATCTAAAAACTTTTAAAAAATGATGGAAAGGTATTGGCGACATATTTAGATTTCTGAGTTAGGATTTCTGTGGAGAATCAGCAGTACATTATATTACAAAAATATCAAATTATGTTCCCCTGCCTAAATAGCCAAAGGCTTGCATTTGCTACAAGTACATGAAGTCATCACTGCAAAGGTGCACTCTGCTATAGTCAGGTTTAGGACAGGCAAAAAAAAAAAATAAATAAATAAATAAATAAATAAAAATTAAATTAAATTAAAAAAATATATATATATATATTAGCAAGCAGGTGTATACTGGGAGGAAATGGGGGTGCTCAATTGTTAGGTGGACTAAGGGGAGAGAAGTTTCAAAGGTACAAGTATGAATAAAGAGGGAATAATCAAGGAAAGCATGAGAGTAAGAAGTCTTAATTTTCTTACTTAGGCTTCTCACTATTGATGCCTCTTTCTCAATTATTAAATACAATGTTAACTATATTCAGCTCTTTTCTACCTGCTTCCATGCTGGGAATTACTTGTTTTTGAAGAAGCAGGCAACTCTTGGAAATCACTGAATGAATCATCAAGGGATCCTGACTTAGAAGCATCTTGAAAATCCTGGAAGTCGTCTTCTTCTGGTTTTACCACCTAGATTTGTAGAGGACATTTAAATAGAAAGACTGAATTGATAAAATAGTAACTAACAAATTCATAACTGTCAACCTCAAAAATTACCTTTTAAATCTCCCCATTTAGGTACCTATATTAGGTAGGTGTGACTGCCTAAGTTTAGAAGAATGCACTTTAGGGGCGCCTGGGTGGCTCAATCGGTTAAGCATCCGACTTCAGCTCAGGTCATCATCTCTCAGTTCGAGGGTTCGAGCTCTGCGTCGGGCTCTGTGCTGATAGCTAGGAGTCTGGAGCCTGCTTCAGATTCTGTGTCTCCTTCTCTTTCTGCCCCTTCCCTGCTCATGCTCTCTCTCTCAAAAATAAATAAACATTAAAAAAAATTAAAAAAAAAAAACGCACTTTAGATATAATACCAATTCAAGTATCTAGGACAAGAATCTGTCTTGAATTTTTAGATACTCTCTTGCACAAATTGTAAAAGACTGTTTAAAGAACTAATCTATACAATTTTTAAATAGACAAATTACATTTAATAGATTACCGCCATCTTTAAAAAAACATTTTATACATGATGTAAATTATATGGAGTAATGCAAGCTTGTTATAATCCATCATGTGTATGTATAAAGTCAACAGTGAACACTGACTCCTAATCACATGATCTGGAAGTAAGTACTGTGAATAGTTCATTTGTTTTATTAAAAAATGAGTTTATACTACATTGTTCCGCTCTTTAAAAAGATATAATAATATCTATAAAGTGGACTTTTCCACGTTGCACATGTAGTAGTTCATTCATTTTAATAATCAAATGTTTACCACTGTATTAATGAAGCAAATTTTATTTAACCTTTCTTTTTGTTAATGTTTGTTTATTTATTTTGAGAGTATGAGAGAGAGAGCATGAGTGGTAGAGGGGCCGAGAGAGAATCCCAGACTCTGCACTCTCAGCTCAAACCCATGAACCATGAGATCATGACCTGAGCCAAAATCAAGAGCTGGACGCTTAACCAACTGAGCCACCCAGGTGCCCCATAACTTTCCTTCTTTTTTTTTAAAAATTTTTAAAATGTTTATTATTTAATTTTTGAGAGAGAGAGAGAGAGGGAAAGGGAGAGAAAGAAACACAGTGTAAGCAGGGGAGGGGCAGAGAGAGAGGGAGACACAAAATCTGAAGCAGGCTCTAGGCTCTGAGCTGTCAGCATAGAGCCTGATGAGGGTCTTGAACTCACAAACCACAAGATCAAGACCTGAGCCGACGTTGGATACTTAACCTACTGAGCCACCCAGGAGCCCCTAACCTTCCTTCTTCTGATGGACATTAAGCTATTTATAACTGTTTACTCTAACAAACAATGCTATAACAAATATCTTTGCATATTTTTGCTAATTTAAGTTACTATTTCTGTAGGATAGATCCCTAATAGTGTGACTGCTAGGTCAGAAGATACAGACATTTAGATTTTAGGTAGCTATTACCAAACCTGCTTTCCAAAAAGGCTGTACCAACAAACTATTTTCCCCCACATTTTCACTAAACATTATGTTTTCTAAATTTTTTGCTAATCTGAGAAGTGAAAAATAAATGGAAGCATTTAAATTTCAGGTTTAGTAGCTTCCCCAAAAGACACAGTCTAGGAATTTAGTTAACCTTATTAAGCTTGATGTTTAAAACGTATATACTATAAAGAACTATAAACTTCTAGCCAAAATTCAAATCTCTTAAGGCTTAAGAAATTTCTTTTTTTTAAAATAAAAAATTAAATTTTGTATTATTTTAATACTGCCTAATTTCACCTCCAATGTCCATCATAATACAGCAATCTTCTCTGCATCCTTGGAAAAAAGCTGCCCAGATTCACTTTCAGGGATTCTTTGGAATACATATAGCTTCTGCATTTACCTGATTCGCAGGGTAAGTTGGCATGAAGCCACTGGAAGCCTGGGCTGCAGCTCCCCCAACTGGTCCAACAAGGTTAATGCCCATGACCGGCTGTCCAAGGTTGAGGGGTATGGAGCCGGCAGGGCCTGAAGACATCCCAGTTGGCTGACTCACCGCAGTAGGCAAAGTCATAGGAAATCCACTTAAAGTTGGAACAGGAGCAGCTGGAAATTGGTTTAAAGCATCAGGACTCATGGCAGGAACACCTCTCTACACAGAGCAGAAGGAAAATGGAAACATTTTAGGGGACTGCAAACCACACACAGTCTAAATCCAGCAGAGAGACCTAAGTGTAAAATCTGTAATCCTGGTATGTTTCCACTCTGACTCCCAAAACTCATGAATTTGATATAAGAAAAGAACTTACAAGGTTAACGTAGACCTAGTATCAGGCAAAGAAATGGATGACATATAACAATTGTGGCAATGCACTCTCTGACATGTTTGGTTAATTCATTATAATCAAATCATTTAAAGTGATTCTGTATTATGACAAAAATTGCTAGCAGATCAAGAACACTTTAAGGAATTTTAAACAAGGACTTCAAAAACATAAAGAGTCATTTCATCTATTACTAACTTTCAAGTTCATAAAGGATACAGTTAGGTCAGAGAATGTTAATACATTTAATAGTCTTTAAACAAAGGAACATTTTACTAGCATGTGCATGATGCAAACTGTACATTTTTGAAGTACTGTATCCTAAAAATAATCTAAACTTTAATATACAAGGAGTTCTACATGGTTGTAGTCAAAAGGATTTATATTGAAAAGTTATTTGATCTAACTTAAGAAACAGTGTCTTGGGGCACCTGGGTGGCTCAGTTGGTTAAGCGTCCGACTTCGGCTCAGGTCACGATCTCGCGCTCCGTGAGTTCGAGCCCCGCATCGGGCTCTGTGCTGACTGCTCAGAGCCTGGAGCCTGTTTCGGATTCTGTGTCTCCCTCTCTCTCTGACCCTCCCCCGTTCATGCTCTGTTTCTCTCTGTCTCAAAAATAAATAAACGTTAAAAAAAAAAAAATTAAAAAAAAAAGAAACAGTGTCTTACCTGTGTTACCGCTATCATGGCGAGAACAGTATAAAGTTCTTCCTTAGTAAGTTTGCCAGGTGTAGTTCGATTAGCCAAGGCCCATATCTGTCCAAGAGTTTCCCTGGGCAGTCCAGATGACATCAGAATGGGATAAAGTTTAGCAGTATCTATTCCAGTTGGGGTCACTGTGATTTCTAAAATTTTCTTATAGGCATCTATCAAAGGAAAGACCAGATTACAAATGTAAACATATTATAAGTGATTGCTATTTTCTGTTGTCATTGTTGCTTATATAAGAATAATCTTGGGTTGCCTGGGTGGCTCAGTTTGTTAAGTGTCCTACTTCGAGTCAGGTCATAATCTCATAGCTCGTGGGTTCAAGCCCCAAGTTGGGCTCTGTGCTGGCATCTCAGAGCCTAGAGCCTGCTTTGGATTCTGTGTCTCTGTCTCTCTCTGTCCCTTCCCTGCTCACGCTCTGTCTCTCTCAAAAATAAACAAATATTAAAAAAAATTTTTTTAAAAGAATAATCTTAGGTCAAACTGCTTTAATAGAACTGAAAATGTGTCAGGGTTTGAAATGCTATAAAGATCATTCAATTGGAAATATCCAATATAATTAGGGTCTGGAGCTTAGAAGACAGGATGGAGCGTGGTAAAATGAAGATTTGGGGCCAAAGGTCAGAGAAAGTCTTATAATTCAGGAGAGGATAGTAACAACACTAAAATGGAGGTGGTATAAACAGATGCTTTGGACTTTATTTTTAATGTTTATTTATTTATTCTGAGAGAGAGAGAGAAGAAAAATAGCTCAAGCAGGTGAGGGGAAGAGAGAGAGGGAGAAAGAATCCCAAGCAGGCACTGCACTGCCACTGCAGAGCTCAACACAAGGCTCAGACTCACAAACCGTGAGATTGTGACCTGAGCCGAAATCAAGAGTCAGACGCTCAACTGACTGAGCCACCTAGGCACCCCTAGATGCTTTAAAAGACAAGTTGTAGAATAATGATGGTGGGAATAGTTTGAAAACAGTGGTGGGGAGGCAAGAATTATACCAATACCACCTATCTCCTGCCCCAGTCAGAGTCTGTGAGAGAAAACATCACTGGGTAAGGTGCTATGGGAATAGAGCCTTCAGAGAAAGGCAGTTTCAGTAAAGGTGAGAAAGCAGAATACATGTTTGAAAAAAGGGACTGTTGGGAGTTTTTCCACAATAAAATGGGGTTTCCAAAGGACAAGTTGGGAAAGGCTATTAGAGACAAGGTTGTCATATAAAATTTAGGATGCCAATACTGCATGGGACACACTTCTATACTAATTAATAATTTACTATTTACCTGAAATTCAAATTTAAATTTTTTTAATGTTTGTTTATTTTTGAGAGATAGAAACAATCAGCATGTGAGCGGGAAAGGGGCAGAGAGAGAGGGAGACACAGAATCCAAAGTAGGCTCCAGGCTCTCAGCTGTCAGCACAGAGCCCCACGCAGGGCTCGAACCCATGAATCGTGAGATCATGACCTGAGCTGAAGTCAGACGCTCAACCGACTGAGCCACCCAGGTGCCCCTACATCTAATATTTAAATATGGATTATAGGTTAGTAGGCTGGCCATAAGAACACATATTTTGGCTAGGAAACTATGTGTGCATGTATGTTCACAAGGAGGGTACAAAATGAATATAAGCTGGCAGAAAATGGACAGAACTCCAAAATTTACCAGATCTGGCTTTTTGTTTGTTTGGCTTGAAGACAGAGAAGAAGATGATGCAAATTATCTAATGGGCACTTGGAAGAAAACCTATTGTTTTATGTACAGCTGAAGTCTAACAGGATTTGGGGAAATTAGCCTTTCAACTGAGTATGTGATAATGATGTAAAGTAGATATTACTGGTTTTTTTCCAAAAGAATTTCAGGGACCCTTGCATGACTTTTATTTAATCAAGCATAGAACAACTTTAGTCTAAGGATCAATCTAGAAAACCAAAGATCTGATGAAAGTTACCTTTAGATTTCAAGGGGTTGGCAAAATAGAGCAAAATGAACAAGACACAATATATTAAAACTGATTAACATATGCTGCTGTAATAGTCATTACTGTATTCACATCAGCCATGGCTTAGACTATTTTCTGGTATCAACTGAATACTATCACAAAATATGCACCTTCGTGATTTTATTGGCTCAACAGTAATAATCTCTATAAAGAGAAAAGTAAACATCACCTCCCAATGTTGACTGAAAAAGATGCCACTTAGTCTTTCACTTCATATATTACATGATAAGTCATAAGAATAGATTTTTAAAATATATAATCACCAAGAGTTCATAAAATTACATTAAATGTATTAATACTATTATTGGTAAGTTATTAATAATCTATGAAATAAATAATAATCTTTTATTTATAATAATTTTTTTTTTTTATTTTAGAGAGTGCATGCATGAAAGAGAGCATGTGCATGTGTGAGCAAGAGAGAGGGGGAGAGAGAGAATCTCCAGCAGGCTCCGCGCTCAATGTGGAGACTGACACAGGGCGTGATCCCATGACTCTGGGGATCATGACCTGAGCCAATATCAAGAGTTGGACATTCAACCAACTGAGCCATCCAGGCACCCCAATAACCATATCTTTTAAAGCATGGTAAATCTAGGGAAAGCTTTTAGAAATAAAAGTCTATGATGGTCAATAAAACATTAAAGCAAAACATTTCTCCTACATTTATATAGCCATTTCACCTATAAGGCTGTCTTAAATACTGGATCCTTTTTAATTTTCTGTACTCTTTCAGAAAAGAATAAACAAGAAAAAAGTAAAAATTTCTTCTGCATATTTTGTAATCACAACAGTAAATATTCACAACTACGTTTTCAACATCTGAAGCAAAATATCCAGATGGGAATCCTAGACAAAGTAGCTTTTTTACCTGGAACCAAACTCTCATTGTAAATCCAAGGCGGCATTCTGGGCTGAACAGGATCCTGTGAGGGAAATACTCCCACACCTAGAAGATAAGAAACATTGTTTAATGTACATAACAGTCCATGCAGAAGATGGGGAAATCGCAGAGTCACTGTTTTTTATAAGAGCGCTGGCTGGAGATACTAAAAAAAAGTCACCAATACAATGAAAATATTTGGTTTCTAAATTTCTCTTGTACGTTAACTATGTCCTAAAGAGTAAACAAAAAAAAAAAAAAACCCTAAGATGTACCAAATCAATATTCTGAATCATACAAGGCTTGCACCATTTCATGTGTGTTACAAATTAAAGAAAACATGACAGCTGGTGGTTTAAAAATTACCTATGTAAAAAAATGTAATTGCTCAAGCTTTACCTGCAGCTTTTAATAATATTTCTTTGTACACTCTGACTTTTTTCCACCTGAATATGACACTGCTGCCTTGGATGTATAGGATTTTTTATTCTGTTCAGTAAAATATCCTCCAAAAGTTTGCCTCCTAGGCTGCCCAAATTCTAATTCATCTCTGCAAGCTAAGTTTATAAAAATTTGGACCTTTTAGGCAGCAGTGTGTATGATTTATTTCACAGAAGCAAAGTCATATTCTCATTGGTGACTTTTCCAGTTAAATTTTAACTTTCAACCCTTATGGAAGAATAGAAAGTGTAAGAAAGGAAAAAGCTTTTATAAAATAAAAGGAAAAGAAATTTTAAATCAGGAATAATTCTGATTAAAAAAACTGGTTATCAAACATTTTTAAAAGGAATAACTGCGGAAAGAATTCAGAGCAAAATCGTAGGGGTTAATTGGAGAAAGGAATGCATTAAAAATATTTTAAGCACAATACTGATTAGCAAAAATCAAGCAGCATTCATTTTAAGATTAATGCTTAAGGTGTTAGCATTTGAGCGATATTTGGTTAAATAAACTTTGGCTGAATATTTCATGAGCTCACCACTCTCTTCAATGGATAGGTTTTGGTCTGAAGTCTTTTCTGCCTCTGCAATGGTGGTACCACTTACACGTCCATCTATAGCACCCCCGTTTTTGGCCGTTAAACTGGGATGGTTCTTACTGGAACCTGGGCCTAGGGCTTTGTGACCAACGTCAGAGGTATTTAATTTAATTTGTTCCTGCCCAGATGAACTTATATCACAAGATACTAGGAGCTTCTCCTCCAAGGAAGGGCCTAAACAAACAGCATGAAGGGTTATTTGTATATAATTGCAAATTTCTGATTTTTTTCAATCATCCATTTCCACCCCCAGGTTCTAAAGGGTAGACTCTGCCACACATAATGTAGATTTTTGAAATAATCCAATCACCACACACTTGTATAGGACCTGAAAGGCTTTAGAGAGTTTAGAGAACTTAAAACATCATTACCTACTTTGGTTCTCAGGAATTCTGTAAGCCAGCAGGTCGAACGGTATAGTGGAAGGAGTACTACCTTAGAAATCTGGTGACTTACACCAGAGAGACACTTCCCCTCACGGCTGGGGAGGCCCCTGGCCAGTAACATCACCTCTGGGTCTGTTTCTACATCTGCCAACTGAGGAAGTTTGGACTAAGTCCATATCTGCTACGATCTTTCTCAGCACAATGTCTCAAGAAGCAGTGTATTAGTGCCTCCCATCCCCTTTAGTTCACAAGTGATACACCTGAGGTTCAGTTTCAAAATTTGTCCAAGGACACACTGACAATAAATGGAGAACCAGGCATCTGACCCCCAAGTGCTCTACCACCGAACCAGAGAGCACTTTCTAAAGCAACTCTTCTTGGCTCGTTACTCTGAACAAAATATTGGTGATTTTCCCAAACAAGAGAAATCTCATGTAGAAATCAGTTTGCTTTTAAAGTTCGAAAGTGATTTAAATAGCTCCTAATTTAGGAGCCAAAGTTTTAAATCATTTTTCCAGAATGTGAAGCTCCCAGAATTAAAAAATCGATATTCTTATTTTGGTGAATTTCAATAGTACTCATATATTCCGGTACACATTTCCTTACCAACATCAGTGTATTACTCTACTTATATAAGAGAAGTAAATTATCCTAGATTATTTTAAGAATACTTTCATTAACATTCTAGGAGTTACCTGCTTTCTGTACATTGTATGAGGCTGCAGCAGTAGAGAAAGAAGGAATTTGCCCAGGGACACCATGTAAGGCAAAAGACACTGGAATCTGACCTGGAGGGAGAGGCTGTGCTCCAGCCTTCTGTGTATGCAACTGGCCAAATGGGGTGGTGGGATGGAAAGACTGAAAAGGCTGGGAAGTGGAAGAAGGACCACATGTGGGAACTTCAACGGGCCCCTGCATAAAGTCACTGAATTCTTCTTCATCAAGAAAGGCAGGTGATGGGGAGACAGTTTTAGTAGAATGAGATGGTGTGGGATAATCTGCAAAACGGAAAATGGCAATGAAACACACGGAAATGAAAATCAACAAGGAAAAAGAAATTAAGATGCAGTACAATCCCAAAAGAATATACTGAAACATGAATAACAGAAGTGAACAAGAAATAACATGTAATGACAGCCAAATGGAATTATTAAGTGAATGAAAAACACTTTGATGGCTATTTACACACAATTCATTTCTTTTCAAAAAGCAGTTTTATAGCTATTTTGCATTTTGTTCAAAAACAGAAAAATGTAAAACTCAAAACTTCTTTCCTTCTTTTATTAGGTTAATACCACTTTTTTCCTCTGAGACCACTAGTAATTTACATGAAAGTAGTGATTACTTTTTTTTTTTTTTAAGTGGTGATTACTTTTGACACCCAAGTGATCTGTTGCATAATATCCTCTCAACCAATATGTTCCATATATTAGAAAATCTACCTATATGTTGCTGAATATGTTTTGGACAAATATATACTCTGATGATTAATTATGCCAGTCAGAAACAATGCATGATACATACTTGTCATTTTTGATGTATCATGACTAATCCATACACTTTGCATATGTAGTTCACATCAGTGAAGTTACCACATGAGGAATGAAAATTACAAAAGAATATTACACACATTACCAAGGTGATATTATAAAAAGCATCAAAATCAGGATGCCATAAAGAGCTAAATCAAGCAACTCAACAGTCCTTTTAAGAAAGTAAACCCTGAATGAGGACTATGTTTAAAAGATCTTTGGCTCTAATGTCTATCAACATCATTGGGGCTTTTTACTGTTAAATGTGAGATTTACTTATGTAATAAACCTTCTCTACAGGGGCATCATTTAACAATATCATTTTTGCTTCTTCATATTCTTTTTTCGAAATCCACAAAATTTAAATAAAGCAACTTTAAAAAACTAGAGTCACATAGAGGGGTGCCTGGGGTGGCTCAGTCAGTTAGGCGTCTAACTCTTGATTTCGGCTCAGGTCACGATCTCGCGGTTCATGAGATCCAGCCATGAGATCCCCCCTCCCCCTCCCCTCCCCACCTCCATCAGGCTCTGCACTGACAGTGCGGAGCCTGTTTGGGATTCTCTCTCTACCTCTTTCTCAAGATAAATAAATATTTAAAAACTAATACATAAAAACTAGAGTTACACATAGGCAGATAAAGGCAACATCATCCCTATCTCCATCTCTGTCCCTCCATCATCCACATCCAGATTCAAACTGGACTAAGTACCTCTCAATCTGCCCTTTCTATTACTATTGAGGTACAGCTAACACATAACATTATAGTTTCAGGTGCACAACACAGTGATTCGATATTAGTAAACACTGTGAGATGATCACCACAGTCTCATTACCATTTCACCAAAGTTACAAAAAATTTTCCCCTCATGAGAACTTTAAGCCAACTTTCAAATATGCATTACAATATTATTGACTACAGTTCCCATACTGTACCTTACAACCCCATGACTTATTCTTTTTTTTAATTTTTAATTTTTTAATTATTTTTTAAATTTACATCCTAATTAGTTAGCATATAGTGCAACAATGATTTCAGTAGTAGATTCCTTAGTGCCCCTTACCCATTTAGCCCATCCCCCCTCCCACACCCCCTCCTGTAACCCTGTTTGTTCTCCATATTTATGAGTCTTTTATGTTTTATCCCCCTCCTTGTTTTTATATTATTTTGTTTCCCTTCCCTTATGTTCATGTGTTTTGTCTCTTAAAGTTCTCATATGAGTGAAGTCATATAATATTTGTCTTTCTCTAATTTCACTTAGTATAATACCCTCCAGTTCCAACCACGTAGTTGCAAATGGCAAAATTTCATTCTTTTTGATTGCCGAGTAATACTCCATTGTATATACATACCACATCTTATTTGCCCATGACTTATTTTATAATTGGAAGTTTGAACCTCTTGACTATCTTCACCCATTTCACCCACCTCCCCACTCCACCCTGGCAACTACCATTCTATTATATTTTTCTGTTTGTTTTTTTTTCTCAGATTCCACATACAAGTGAAATCATATGGGATTTGTCTTTCTCTGTCTGACTTATTTTACTAAGTCTAATACCCTCAAGATCTATCTACATTGTTGCAAATGGCAAGATTCCATTCTTTTTTATGGCTGAGTAGTATTCCGTTGTATACATATACCACATTTTCTTTACCCATTCATTCATCAAGGTACACATAGGTTGCCCCCATACCTTGGCTATTTATGGCTGAGTAGTATTCCATCGTATACATATACCACATCTTCTTTACCCATTCATTCATCAAGGTACATATAGGTTGCCCTCACACCTTGGCCCCATACCTTGGCTAAATAATGATGCAATGAGCATAGGGGTGAGTATATTTTTTTGTTAGTGTTTTCATTTTCTTTGGATAAATATCCACTTGTGGAATTGCTGGATCATATGGTAGTTCTATTTTTAAGTTTTTGAGGAACCTCCATGCTGTTTTCCACAGTGGCTGCACCAACTTATATTCCCACCAACAATGCATGAGGGTTCCCTTTTCTCCACATCCTTGCCAACACTTGCTGTTTCTTGTCTTTTTGATACCAGCCATTCTAACAGGTATAAAGTGGTATCTCATTGTGGTTTGCAATGTGATTTGCATTTCCCTAATGATTAGTGATGTTGAACATCTTTTCATGTACCTGTTGAACATCTGTATGTCTTCTTTGGCAAAATGTTTATTCAGATCCTCTGTCCCATTTTTTTCCATTAGATTTTTTTTGCTATTGAGTTGTAGTTCTTTTATATTTTGGATATCAGCCCTTATGGATCTATGATTTGCAAATTATTTTCTCCCACTCAGCTAGTTGCCTTTTCATTTTGTTGATGGTTTCCTTTGCTGTGCAGAAGCTTTTTAATTTGATACAGTCCCATTTTTTAAAAAGATTTTTTAAAGCTGGGGCGCCTGGGTGGCTCAGTCGGTTAAGCGTCTGACTTCGGTTCAGGTCATGATCTCACGGTCTGTGAGTTCGAGCCCCATGTCGGGCTCTGTGCTGACAGCTCAGAGCCTGGAGCCTGCTTCAGATTCTGTGTCTCCCTCTCTCTCTGACCCTTCCCCATTCATGCTCCATCTCTCTCTGTCTCAAAAATAAATAAACATTAAAAAAAATTAAAAAAAAAAAAGATTTTTTAAAGTAATCTCTACACCCAATGTGGGGCTCAAACTCACAATCCCGAGATCAAGAGTCATATGCTCCATTGACTGAGACAGCCAGGTGCCCCAAGTCACTTGTTTATTTTTGCTTTTGTTGCCTTTGATTTTGGAATCAGGTCCAAAAAAATATGGCCAAAACCAACATCAAAGATCTTATTGCCTATGTTTTCATTGAAGAGTTCTATGGTTTCAGGTCTTACATTCAAGTCTTTAATATATGTTGAGTTCATTTCTGTGTATGGTGTGAAACAGTGCTCTACTTTCATTCTTTTGCATGGGCTGTTCAGTTTTCTCAACACTGTTTATTGAACAGACTGTACTTTCCCCATTTGTGTGTTGCTTCCTTTGTCATAAATTAATTTACCATGTACAGTTGGATTTAATTCTGGGCTCTCTATTCTGTTCCACTAATCTATGTTTCCATTTTTATGCCAATATCATACTGTTTTGATTACCACAGCTCTGTGATATAGTTTGAAATCAGGGTACATCACGCCTTGAGCTTTCTTTCTTAAGACTGTTTTGGCTATTCAAGGTCTTTCGAGAGTCTATACAAATTTTAGGATGGTTCTATTTTTGTGAAAAATGCCACTGGAATTTGATAGGAATTGCGCTGAATCTGTTGAATGCTTTGGAAGACATTTTTAACAAAATTAATTCTTCCAATTCATGAGCACAAAAACATCTTTCCTTTTTTTGTATGTGTCTTCCTTAATTTCTTTCATCAATGTCTTAAAGTTTTTAGCATACAGGTCTTTCACCTTGTTGGTTAAATTTATTACTATTTTTATTACTATTTAATTCTATTTGATTCAAGGGTAAATGAAACTGTTCTCTTAATTTCTCTGATAGTTTGCTCTTAGTATATATAAGCACAACAGATTTTTGCATGTTGACTTTGTACCCTATAACTTCATTGAATTCGTTTACCTGTTCTAACATTCTTTTGGTAGTCTTTAGGGTTTTCTATATGTAAAGCTTTTTCACATTTTTAGCTACTTTAAGTTGTTGTAACATTCATGAAAGTCTAATGTCATAGAAGGAGTCTTTTTTTAAAAAGGTTCTCATCTGCCAGACTTCAAGCTGTATTACAAAGCTGTAACCATTAAAACAGTATGGTACTGGCACAAAAACAGACACTCAGATCAGAGGAACAGAATAGAGAACCCAGAAATGGACCCACAAATGTATGGCCAACTAATCCTTGACAAAGCAGGAAAGAATATCCAATGGAATAAAGACAGTCTCTTCAGCAAGTGGTGCCGGGAAAACTGGACAGCAACATGCAGAAAAATGAAGCTGGACCACTTTCTTACACCATCCACAAAAATAAAGTCAAAATGGAGGAAAGACCTAAATGTAAGACAGGAAGCTACCAAAGTCCTTGAGGAGAAAGCAGGCAAAAACCTCTTTGACCTTGGCCACAGCAACTTCTTACTCAACACGTCTCCAGAGGCAAGGGACACAAAAGCAAAAATGAATTTTGGGACCTCATCAAAACAAAAAGCTTCTGCACAGCAAAGGAAACAATCAGCAAAACTAAAAGGCAATCAATGGAATGGGAGAAGATATTTGCAAACGACATATCAGATAAAGGGTTAGTATCCAAAATCTATGGAGAACTGATCACTCAACACCCAAAAACCAATCCAGTGAAGAAATGGGCAAAAGACATGAATAGACACTTCTCCAAAGAAGACATCCAGATAGCCAACTGACCCATGAAAAAATGCTCAATGTCACTCATCATCAGGGAAATACAGATCAAAACCACAATGAGATACCACCTCACACTGGTCAGAATGGCTAACATTAACAACTCAGGCAACAACAGATGTTGGTGAGGATACAGAGAAAGAGGATCTCTTTTGCACTGCTGATGGGAATGCAAACTGGTGCAGCCACTCTGGAAAACAGTATGGAGGTTCCTCAAAAAATTAAAAATAGAACTACCCTACGACCTAGCAATTGGACTAGTAGGTATTTATCCAAGGGATACAGGTGTGCTGTTTTGAAGGGGCACATGCACCCCAATGTTTATAGCAGCACTATCAACAATAGCCAAAGTATAGAAAGAACCTAAATGTCCATTGATGGATGAATGGATAAAGATAATGTGGTATATATATACAATGGAGTTTTACTCAGCAATCAAAAAGAATGAAATCTTGCCATTTGCAACCATGTGGATGGAACTAGAGGGTATTGTGCTAAGCGAAATTAGTCAGAGAAAGACAAATACCATATGGCTTCACTCAAATGAGGACTTTAAGATACAAAACAGATGAATATAAGGGAAGGAAAGCAAAAATATAAAAACAGGGAGGGGGACAAAACATACGAGACTCTTAAATATGGAGAACAAACAGAGGGTTACTGGAAAGGCTGTGAAAGGGAGGATGGGATAAATGGGTAAGGGGCACTAAGGAATCTACTCCTTAAATCATCATTGCACTATATGCTGACTTGGATGTAAATTAAAAAAAAAAAAGGTTCTTATCTGAAAAATGGGAATACTACATGCTTCTCTTTCAGATCCATGAAATAGAACCTTTAATGCTTCCAGGTAATGCAAAATGAGTATCCAAAATTAATTAATTTTGTTAAAAAAAAAAAAAAGCTATGATCCAATGAATTCCAACCCCTCCCAATAATGGTTAGGAGAGTGTGGATTTAAGCTCTCAATTTGGGTTCTCAGAGCAGCACTGGTAGAAAACAGCAGTAATGGAAAACTAAGAGCTACTATGAGTATTAAAAAAAAAAATTATGTTTATTTATTTTGAGGGAGAGAGAGACAGAGTACAAGCAGGGGAGGGTCAGAGAGAGAGGGAGACACAGAATCTGGAGTAGGCTCCAGGATCTCAGCTGTCAGCACAGAGCCCGACACAGGGCTCGAACTCACAAACTGTGAGATCATGACCTGAGCTGAAGTCGGACGCTCAACCAACCAAGCCACCCAGGTGGCCCTACTATGAGTATTTTTTAAATGGATCCTACTTAATAAGCAATAAGGCTGCAAAGGCTAAACAAATGTTTCTTTGCATTTGACTGGAATTATGTTAATCCTACGTGGTACATATTTTGGCTTATAAACTCTCACAGTTATATATGTGATAAGTACAAAATTATGTGATAATTTGTATAGTCAATATTTTATGATACGGGGGGAGATTAAAAGATGACTTTGGTGGGTAAAAGGCTGGAAACTCTTTTTATATACTTTAGGCCTAGGTTAAGTCTCTAACTGGAGAAACTCTGGAAACTTCTTGGGTTTGTTTCAGAAAACTATTTTTTTGGATAAGAAGCAACTAACTGCATGTATGTTGACTGAACTCATGAGACTATTTAAATATCAAAACACCAATTTATTATTTAACAATGAGATTGTTAAGCTACACCTAGTTGTCCAAAAAGGTCATTCTCTACGGTCAGAACATGCCCTAACAATGACCACTCCTGTCTTCTCCTTCTTCTAAGTTCCACGCAGGGTTCAGTTTCAGCATTCCAAAATCTATTTTTAAATTACTTCTTGACTAGCTTATTCAGCTTAAAATTTTCATTTTTACTTATGTTTTTCCTCTCTGAACTCAATCTGATTCCTAATATCCATTCTCTTTTCAATCTTGCTGTATATTTTACTTTGCATCCGAGTATATAATCTAACAAGTGAAATTACTAGGACAGAGTTAAAGCTGTCCCAGAAAGTCAAGAACTGGTTACTGTGCCAATATTAGATTATTCCCTCCTGATCCCATCTATAAAAGGTACTACAATATAAGGGTTTAGGATAAAATTTATTAATGTAATATATGCCAGCAGAAAAAAGTACTTGGTTGGCTGAATGATTTGACAACTCTTCACCTATTAATGATATGTTATTCTTAACCCCCTGTAAATTTTAAACATCCAAATCTTCCCTTAGCTTGAAGGATTAGATGAGCACTGACATAATACCCACACATACTGGTCAATTAAACACACAGAAAATCACCTTCCAACGAAAGAAAAAAGTTTTTTTAAGTTTTATTTATTTTGAGAGAGAAAGAGGACACATGTGTGCATGAGCGGGAGGGGTGGAGAGAGCGAATCCCACGCAGGCTCTGCACTGCCAGCGCAAAGCCTGATGTGGGACTCAGACTCACGAACCTTGAGATCATGACCTGAGCTGCAACCAAGAGCCAGATGGTTAACTGACTGGGCCACCCAAGCGCCTCCAAAATAAAATTAAAAAAAAATTTTTTTTAACGTTTATTCATTTTTGAAAGACAGAGAGAAACGGAGCACGAGCTGGGGAGGGGCAGAGAGAGGGAGACAGAATCCAAAGCAGGCTCCCGGCTCTGAGCTGTCAGCACAGAGCCCAATACGGGGCTCAAACCCACGGACTGCGAGATCATGACCTGAGCCGAAGTCGGACGCTCAACAGATTGAGCCACCCAGGCGCCCCTCCAAAAGAAAATTTTAAATTAATATTACCTGGTTTCTTAGGGTGCGATGCTGGAGTAGGATGCATTTTAGCATCTCTGGAAAACCCATCTAAGTTTCCTTTTATGGCTTCCAAAGCATCATCTCTACTCTTCTCTCCTGTCTAGAAGACAATAAATGTATGGATATATCTTCACTTATGTCTCACTTCATCCTAGATCCTCCCAAATTAAAAGTACAGAGATTGGTCTATTTTCAAAATTTTTACCGCATACTTCTGATAGGGAATTCTCTGAATCAGAAAAACACTGGTAAGTGTTATAAGTAAACCAAAGGCATAAAACAACACTATAAAATACAAAAAATATTAAAAGGTCCATTTATAAATACTTCAGGATACAACTGATATTAAGTATCCTGAATTAATTAATATCAAGATCCATGATTAACCTTCCCAAGAAAAGATCACAAACACCAGTGGTAGTAAAAAGGAGTTGAGAAGATGATGGTTGATAGCCCACCCTCCTCAACCATACAGCATCTTATAGGAAAAGGAGAATTCTTCACTTGTGGAATCAGATAAAGCAAAATCAACCAACCACAGCATAAGCTTGGGCTTGTGCCCCAGTGACAGAATCCACTGAATGAGCATGAGGCACATGCAAGGCGTGTGTGCGCTGTGGCAGTGGAAAAGATTACCTTGGGTTTCACACTACTCAAAAGCCTGAGCTTTTGCTTCTGCTCTTCAAACTGGCGTCTTTTTCTTTCTTCTTCTAAGAGCTTCTGTTGCTGTTCAAATCGTTTTCTGAAGGAAAAGCAACATAGTAAAGAACTAACTGCAGGGGCATTATCAATTGTGTTCTATTCGTACTTCTAACAGTTTCAGCAGTATTGCCTTACATTTCTAGAACTAACAACTTCATTGCTAATTAGATCTAATTTTCTTATGACAATACTATTTCCCCCAATATATTAATTTCAAAATATATGAAAGGTGTCCAAAAAAATATATGCTTAAATTATGGACATGAATTTATTCCTTGTCTAATTTGGAAGGGGAAGAGACAAATCTTTTGCATTCAAAAGTAATCTCAAAAAACAGGCAAGTAGACAAAAAAGAAAACTCCAACTTGGGAAGGCAGTGTCTCACAGGAGAAAGAACAATGCTTTGGGCATCAGGAAGTCTACATTTGCTAGTAATTATGTAATCTGGCCTGACAAAGTTGCTTCATTTCTCTAAACTGTCCTTTCTCTAGATGTAAAATTAGAGAGTTGAATGAGAGGCTCTCTAACGTCTGTCCTTGCTTAAAACTTATATGTAATGAAGTATTTCACGAATCTTAAAGGTAACATGACTGTTTGGGCTTCAAATGTGCATTAGAAACCATGTGACTGTTCCTAAAATAACTGCTATCATGCGTCCTCAGGTTTGAATCCCGAGGTCTCTTACTGCTGCTCTTCAGCGAACTGCTTCTGCATGTCTGGGGTGTACTGTGGGCCCGGGGGACGCATTCCCAGGAACGGTGTTTGTCCAAGGTAAGGCATTCCTGCTGCTGGCATTGGCCCCATTGGTATCCCTGCCTGAAAGAAACAAAGGCTTAGAAAATACAATTCTTCCTATTAATTATTACAAAGAAAAACTATAACTTCCATAAATTCTTTCTTAATATTTTTATTAACGAACTATAGGACTTTCTTAAACAATAGAGTCAAAAAACACAGGCAAAAAATGGAAAGTTCCCCTTACTATCTCACCCCTTTCATTTCCTTCATTGTCTGAGATGTGACCACTGCTAACAGTCTGAGGGTGTGTATGCATGGAAGCACACGTGCACACACGAGATATACTCTACTCTTTGAAAAGAGGTATCATATCTTACCTGTCTTTGTATTTTCCAGCAACAGATAAGAGGCTGGCATACAGTAGTTAATCCAAAAATGAGATTAAAACATGCTTTTCTGATATGTATGATAGGATAATGAATATTTTGATGTTCAGTATCACAGGCCTGATGGCCAAACTTATACAGAAAATAAAATATATTTAATCAGTAATAACTTACATACTAATACCACAGTATAAAGTTTACTCAAGTGTCCAGAAGTAAAAATAGTATCACACTATAGCTAATCACAAAATCTAATAATAATGATGATGGCACTGATAAGAATGATAATGAATAATTTATACTGAGTGGAAATTCTCCTGTGCCTCAGCCTTCTCCCTGAAAGGCTCCCCTTCTGTTCCCTAATTGAAATATGGCTATCCCTGGAAGCCCTCTTATCTGGAGATTGCTGCTTCTCTTCCACGTTTCCTGTAAAAGGGGAATATTTCTCCTTGCTTCTTCTAAACCTATCCTCTCTTCCTTCAAAAACCTGACTGCATGCATCCAGCTACGTTAGTTGCCCAGATTGCCTAGTCTATGATTCCAGGATTCTTTCAGTTATAGTGAGTGAAGAATGTGTTTGCAATAAAGTGCAACTCCCCTACTTATATAAAATTAATGTAAACCACCAAAAGTTAAATTACCTTAAGGTAAAGATTATATTCACACTATTGGATTTAATATATTCAGACTTTCATCAATTCATTTTTAGTGAAGTGTTTTTTTTTTTTAACAAGACTAAGATATCAAAATTAAAAAAAATTTTTTTTAACATTTATTTATTTTTGAGAGACAGAGATAGAGCACAAGCAGGGGGGAGGAGCAGAGAGAGAGGGAGACACAGAATCCAAAGCAGGCTCCAGGCTCCGAGCTATCAGCACAGAGCCCGACATGGGGCTTGAACTCACAGACCACGAGATCATGACCTGAGCTGAAGTCAGCCACCCAACCGACTGAGCCACCCATGCACCCCTAAGATATCAATTTTAATCTAACAATGTTTGTTGAAGAAATCCTGTTAAGTGTTTCCCTCAAAATATTTGTTTTAGAAATTATCAAAAATACCACCATGGGGTGTCTGGGTGGCTAAGTCAGTTAAGCATCCAACTTTGGTTCAGGTCATGATCTCACAGGTCATGGGTTCAAGCCCTGCGTTGTGCTCTGTGCTGACAGCTCAGAGCCTGGAGCCTATTTTGGATTCTATGTCTCCCTCTCTCTCTCTCTCTGCCCCTCCCCTGCTTATAATCTCTGTCTTTCTCTCTCTCTCTCTCTCAAAAATAAACATTGAAAAAAAACTTAAAAAATGTCACCTCATACTGAATCTTGAAAAAAGTGCACCTCCCTGTAATAGCAGAGAATTGGAGGATACAAATAATATAGGTAAAGCACTTAGAGCACTGTGTAGCATATATGAGTAAATAGCAGCTATTATAATTATTAAAAGTTACTGACAACAAAGAAGTACTCTCTCAAAAACAATAATGATCCCATTTTTTTCCCGGAACAAAATAAGATTCTGCAAGCAAATACAGAATTAAGGCAACTAGATAAGAAAAATGAACACTTAACAGTTATAATATAGGTATCATTTTATTGTGTTCATGCCATATGCCAGCTATAGAATTAGGCATTTACATACATTATTCTCAATATACATAAGATCCTTAGAGTTAGAGAATTTCTGATAATGATCAACAAGAATATCTTATTAATAAGAATGTCTTATTAATAACACTAATGAAGCCCCTACTATGTCCCAGGGACTTTTCTAAGGGTTTTATGTATATTAATTAACTTAATCCTTATAACAAACCTATGCAGTAGGTGCTACTATTATTCTCATTTTACAGATGAGGAAACAGAAGTACAAAATAGTTAACTACCTTACTTACTGCTTGTAAGTGACAGAGCCAAGATTAGAAACAGGCAGCTTCTGGTTCCAAAGTGCATATTCTCCATCATTATGTTACACTGCCTCTCCAATTACCAACAACAACCACAGATTCAGACTTAAAACAAATTTTAATCTGTTTTTGTGTCTATTCATATGCTCAGGCATACACCTGCTCAATGAATAGTAGTAGCTTGGAAGCCTTATGAATGGCTTTAGGACTTTACAATAGGAGTTATAAGTAATACATATTACTTAATTACTAACACTCTCTATTGGAAATCTTGAGTGGGGATGGCAATGTATACTTACTTTTAATCACAGCGTGGTTCTCCTGGTGCTAAAAATTAGCACCATAGTCCTAGGACTACATTTTTTTTTTCTAGCTTTATTTAAATAAAACAATTTACTTAATCAATCCCCTACTTTTTTCAGCTTTACTGAGCTACAGTTGATATAACACTGTAATTTTAAGGTATGCAACCTATTGATTTGATACACTTATATACTGCAAAATGATTACCACCACAGCATTAACTAATATCTCCATCATGTCACATAATCACCATTTCTTTTTTGTGGTGAGGGATTAAGTTCCTTTTTAAATTGACTTCATTTACCCAAGGCACATAAAATGCAAAAGAAACCACTCAACTCATACAGACTAACAGACCAGATATTCCACAAAAATAATAAATAATAAAAGAAGGAAAGGTATTATACACTTTGCCTTCCTATTTAGAAAATTCTGTTCTTCAAGAAGATTCAAACTTGCTAAATGGCATTTTGTCTTTTTCGAATTCCTGAAAAGTTAGTTTATACATTCATACAGTCTAATTCTTTTAAAATCTAGATAAACCTAAAGGTTAAGAAATACTAATCATTAGTTATATGCTGGGTGAATGACAGGACAAAAGAAATAACTCAGAAATCTGAGATACATCTAATCAACTGCTAAAGACATTCAAGATAAAGAAGTTCACTCCCAAGATGAAGAATATTGAAGGCTACTGAAGATTTGAGTGACTGGAGAGATATCACAGACCAAAAAATTTAAAAATGTCAGTTTCAATAAAAATCCCAGCAGATTTTATGTGGAATTTGACAAGCTGATCTTAAAACTTATCATGAAGAGGAAAGAACCATGAATAACTATAATTCTTTAAAAGAAGAACAAGGAGGATCCACACTAGCAGATATCAAGGCTTATCTTAGGCTAGATTAGGAGACTAAGATACTTATTGATGCAGGGACAGACAGAAATAGCAATAGGACAAACAGAAGAGCTCAGAAACTAATCCAAAGCATATCAAGAAATTGGATAGTACAGCAGTCATCTTGGAAATCAATGAGTAAAGAATGGGATATTGATAAATGATTTGGAGAAAACTGGCTACTCAAATGGAAAATAATAAAATTAGACCTTTAGACTCACATATCTGATAGCACAGAACAATTCCAGGTTGATTTAGTAAGAAGAATAATATTATGATCGCAGGGTAGGACTAGGTCTAATGAGGCACACAAGAGATCAGACCATAAAAGAAATGATTTATCCATCTGACTTAACTTCTACATGACCTCACCAAAAAATTAAAAAACAAGCCAAAGTATAGGAGGAGATATTGGGAACACAAATAACCACAAAGGTAAGAATCTGGAATATATAATGAACTCTTAGAAATCAATAAAAACAAAACAAATAGCAACAAATTGGAAGCAACTTACATGTCCACCAACAGAAGAATATATACTCATGCAGTGGAACACTACACAGTAGCTATATGAATATATTTGGCAGCACTCTATAACAGGGATAAATTCTGGGGCAAAACAATGTCAACTAAAAAACTCAAATGCAGAAGGGTACATGCTTACATAAACCTTTAAAACCTGGACAATATATAATATTCATGAATATTCAAACATGTAAAACAGGAGAAGTACAAGAAGACATATGAAAACACTAAGCACTCAATTCATGATAGTGATAACTATCTCTGGGGAAGTAGAAGAAGGAAATTATAACTGTTTTGTTCATTTCTTTTAAAAATGTGAAGCAAATACAGCATGTTAACATTTGATGAAAGGACAAGACTATCTCCATAGAAAATTCCAAGGTATCTAGAAAAAAATTCCTAGAATAAGTGAGTTCAGCAAGGTTGCAGGTTACAAAACAAGTATGCCCAAATCAACCACATTTCTATATACTGGCAATGAACAGAACATTGAAATAAAAACTACAATGCCATTTATAATTACTCAAAAACTTAGATGTAAATCTAACAAAACATTTAAGGAACTTAAATGCCAAAAACTATACAGTGCTGATGACAGAAATCAAAGATCTAAATAAATGGAGAGACATACCATGCTCATATATTGCAAGAATCTACATATTAAAGACGTCAATTTTCCCCAAATTGATAAAAAGGTTTACCGTAATTCCTATCAAAACTCCAACCAGACTTTTCATAGATAGATATAGGCAACGTTATTCTAAAACTTATATGCAAAGACAGATAAACCAGAAGAGTTAAAATAATTTTGAAAAGAAGAATAACATGGGAGAACTTGTTATACAGCTACACAGATTTAGTCAGTAATCAAAATCTCCCAACAAGAAAAGTCCTGGACCTAATGGCTTTGCTATTGAATTCTACCAAACGTTTAAAGAAAAAACAAACAACTTAGACTTCATGAAACTTTAAAAATTTGTACATTAAGAGACACTACCCACAGAGTAAAAGGGAAACCCACAGAATGGGAGAAAACATTTGCAAATCATATATCTGATAAGGGATTAATATCCAAAATATAGACACGACTCCCACAATTAATTCACCAACAAAAAACCCAATTCAAAGAAGGGCAAAAGACTTAAACATTTCTCCAGTGAAGATATACAAATGGCCAATAACCACATGAAAAGATACTCAACATCATTTACTAGAGAAATGAAAACCAAAACTACAATGATACACTACCTCACGCACATTGGGACAGCTACTATAAAAAAACCAAAAAACAAAACAAAACCAAAAACACCAGGGGACACCTGGCTGACTCGGTTGGTAGAGCATACAACTTGATCTCAGGGTCCTAAGTTCAAGCCCCACATTGGGTGTAGAGCCTGCATAAGGAAAAAACAAAACAAACAAACAACAACAACAACAACAACAACAACAACAAAACAGAATGGGAGTAGTTTGGGAAAGATAGCAGAGTAGGAGGATCCTGAGCTCACCTCCTTCCATGGGCACATCAAGACAGGAGCTACATCTATGCGACTAATTCTGAAAACAACCTGCAGACTGACAGAATAGACCTTCCACAGTGAATTACAGAGAGAAAACCACATCAAAAGGGGTAGGAGGGGAGCTAAATGAGATGGAAATAAGCAATATGCCTGATGAAGAATTCAAAGTAATGATCACAAAGATACTCTCTGGACTTGAGAAAATAGTGAGAATCTAAATGAGACCATCAATGAAGATATAGAAAATATAAAAAAGAACCAGTCAGGGCTAAAGAATTCAGTAACTGAAATTTAAACATACACTTGGAGAAATCAACAGCAGATTAGAGGAAGCAGAAGAATGGATCAGCAACCTGGAAGACAGAGTAATGGAATGCAACCAAGCTGAACAGCAAAAACAACAGAGTAATAAAAAAATAAAAACAGGTTCAGCAGACTCTGTGACATCATCAAGCGTAGTAACATTCGCTGTACAGGGATCCCAGAAGGAGAAGACAGAGAGAAGAGGTCAGAAAACTTATTTGAAGAAATAATACCTGAAAACTTCCCTAATCTGTGGAAGGAAACAGACATCCAGATCCAGAAATAAGAGACCCCCCAATAAGAGGAACACAAGAAGGTCCACACTAAGGCACACAATAATTTAAAAAGTAGTGATAAAGAGAGAATTTTAAAAACATCAGAAGAAAACAGTTTACATAAAGCTATCAGCTGACTTTTCAGCAGACACTTTGCAGGCCAGAAGTGAGTGGCATGAAATACTCAAACTCAAAGTGCTGAAAGAAAAAATCCTGTGAACAACATACTCTACCCAGCAAGGTTATTATTCAGAATAGGAGCAATAAAGAGTTCCCCAAACATACAGAAGTTAAAGGACTTCATCACTAAACCAGCCTTACAAGAAATGTTAAAGGGAATTCTTTGGAAAGAAAAAAAAAGCCATAATCAGGAGTAAGAAAATTATGAAAGGAAAACAATTTCACAGGTAAATACAAACATAATAAAAGCAGATTAATCACTTATAAAACCAGCATGGAGGTTAAAGCTCAAAAGCAGTAAAGCGAATTATAAGAATCAGTCAAGTGATTTGCAAAATAGAAGGATGTAAAATATGACATTGTATTCATAAAATGTGGGGGTGGGGAGTAAAAATCTAGTGCTATTAGTATGGGCTCAAACTTAAGTGACCATCAACTTCATATAGACTGCTACATGCAAAACATGTTATAAAAGAACCTAATGGTAACCACAAATCAAAAACCTATAATAGAAAAAAATAGAGAAGAATCCAAACATAACACTAAAGAAAGCCATCAAACCACAAGGAAAAAGAGCAAGAGAAAAAGGAACAAAGAATGACAAAAACAACCATAAAGAAGTAACAAAATGGCAATGAGTACATGCCTATCAATAATTATTTTATTTAAATTATTTTATTTTATTTATTTATTTTTTAACATTTATTATTGAGAGACAGAGAGAGACAGAGCATGAGCATGGGAGGGGCAGAGAGAGGAGGAGACACAGAATCTGAAGCAGGCTCCAGGCTCTGAGTTGTCAGCACAGAGCCCAATGCAGGGCTCGAACTCACAAACTGTGAGATCATGACCTCAGCCAAAGTCGGACACTTAACCGACTGAGCCACCCAGGTGCCCCTGTTTTATTTTTTTAAAGTAAGCTCTATGTCCAACAGGGAGCTTGAACTCACAACCCTAAGATTAAGAGTTGCATGCTTTACTGACTGAGCCAGCCAAGAGCCCCTCAGTAATTACTTTAAATGTAAATGGACTAAACTTTCAAATCAAAAAACATCGGGTGACTGAATGGATAAAAAACAAGATCCATTTATATGCCGCCTACAAAAGACTCACTTCAGAGCTGAAGATACATGCAGACTGAAAGTAATAAGGGATGTAAAAACATTTGCCATGCAAATGGAAGTGTATATGTTGTTACCTTAGCTTTCTTTTCATCGTACAAGACAGACTTTAACAAGAGACAAAAGGACAAGGGAATATAACAATCGCCAATACCTATACACAACATAGAAGTACCTAAATACATAAAGCAAATATTAACAGACATAAAGGGAAAAAATTGACAGTAATACAAAAATAGTAAGAGACTTTAACACTCCACTTACATCCATGTAGAGATCATCCAGAGAGAAATCAACAAGGAAACAGTGGCTTTGAATGACACGTGGATCAGAGGGATCTAACAGACATATTCGGAACATTCGGCCCCAAGACAGTGGACTACACATTCTTTTCAAGTGCACATGGAACATTCCCCAGGACAGATGACATATTAGTCCACAAATCTCAATAAATTAAAAAAACTGAAATCATATTATGCAGTTTTTCCAAACACAACAGTATAAAACTAACAATCAACTACAAGCAAAAATCTGAAAAAAAAAAAAACAAATATATGGAGACTAAATAACATACTTAACAATGAATGGGTCAATCAAGTAATCAAAGAGGAAATCTCAAAATAGATGGAGACAAATGAAAATGAAAACACAATTGTCCAAAATCTTTGGGATGCAGCAAAAGCTGTTCTAAGAGGGAAGATTACAGCAATATAGTCTTACATCAAGAAACCAGAAAAATCTCAAATAAATAACCTAACCTTACATCTGAAGAAACTAGGAAAAAAAAAAGCCCAAAGACAGTAAAAGGAAGGAAATAATAAAGATTACAGCAGAAATAAGTGAAATAGAGACTGAAAAAAAAAAAAAAAAACACAACAACCCAATAGAACAGATTAATGACACCAGGAGCTGGTTCTTTCAAAAGTTAAACAAAATTGATAAGCCTTTAGCCAGACTCACCAAGAAAAAAAGGGAAGACTCTAAATAAATAAAGCCAGAAATGAAGGAGAAAAAAACCACACAAAGGATTATAAGAGAATACTATGAAAAATTATATACCAACAAATGGGCAACCTAGAAGAAATGGATAAATTCCTAGGAATATGTAACATTCTAAAACTGAATGAGGAAGAAGAAATAGAAAATTTGAACACTGATTACTTTCAATGAAATCGAATCAGTGATCAAAAACTCCCAAAAAAACAGAAGTCCAGGACCAGACAGCTTCACAGGTGAATTCTACCAAACATTTAAAGAAGAGTTAATGTCTATTCTTCTCAAACAATTCCAAAAAATAGAACAGGAAGGAAAGCTTCCAAATTCATTCTATGAGGCCAGGATTACCCGTATACCAAAACCAGATAAAGTCACTACCAAAAAACAAAAACAAAAACAAAAACAAAAAAACAAAATAAAAGAGAGAGAGAGAGAGAGAGAGAGAAAACTATAGGCAAATATGTCTGCAAAACATAGATATAAAAATCCTCAACAAAATATTAGCAAACCAAATCTAACAACACGTTTAAAAAATCATTCACCATGATCAAATGGGGTTTATTCCAGGGATGTAAGAGTGGCTCAATATCTGCAATCAACACTGATAAATCACATTAACAAGAGAAAGGATAAAAACTGTATGATAATTTCAGTAGAAGCAGAAAAAGCACTTGACAAAATACAACATCCATTCATTAGTAAAAACTCAACAAAATGTGTTTAGAGGGAACATATCTCAACATAATAAAGGCCATATACCCAAAACCCACAGCTATATTCAACAGTGAAAAACTGAGAGCTTTTCCTCTAACATTAGGAACAAGACAACAGTATTCATTCTCACCAATTTTATTCAACATAGTATTGGGAGTCTTAGTCACAGCAAACAGAGAAGAAAAAGGAATAAAAAGCATCCAAAATAAGGAAGAAGTAAAACTGTCACTATTTGCAGATGACATGATACTATCAATAGGAAACCCTAAAGACTCCACCAAAAAACTATGATAACTGATAAATGAACTCAGTAAAGTTTCAGGATACAAAATTAATATACAGAAAACTGTTGCTTTTCTACACACTAATAATGGAAGTAGCAGAAAGAAATGAAGAAAACAATCTCATTTACAATTACACCAGAAGTCATAAAATACCTAGGAATAAATTTAAACAAGGAGGCAAAAGACTCATACTCTGAAAACTATAAGATACTGATAAAAGTAACTGAAGATGACACAAACAAATGGAAAGATAGTCCAAGCTCATAGATTGGAAGAATTAATGTTGTTAAAATATTCATATTACCCAAAGCAACCTGCAGATTCAATGCAATCCCTATCAAAATACCAACATTTTTCAGAGAACTAGAACAAATAATATACTAAAATGTATTTATATGGAACCACAAAAGAGCTCTATTTGCCAAAGCAATCTTGAGAAAGCTGGAGGTATCACAATCCCAAATTTCAAGATATATTACAAAGCTGTAGTAATCAAAACAATATGGTACCAGTACAAAAAGTGACATAAAGATCAACTGGAACAGGACAGAGCTCCTAGAAATAAAGCCATGCTTATACAGTCAGTTAATCTACAATAAAAGAGGCAAGTTCATACAATAGGGAAAAGACAGCCTCTCCAACAAATGGTGCTAGGAAACTGGACAGCTACATGCAAAATAATGAAACTGGGCCACTTTCTTACACCATACAGAAAAATAAGTTCAAAATGGATTGAAGACCTAAATTTAAGACCTGAAACTGTAAAACTCCTAGAAGAAAACATAGGCAATAAGTTCTTTGAAATTGGCCACAGAAACATTTTTCTAGATATGTCCCCTCAGGCAAGGGAAACAAAAGGAAAATTAAACTTTTGGGACTACACCAAAATAAAAATCTTGCGCAAAGCAAAGGAAATCATCAACAAAATGAAAAGGCAACCTACTGAATGTAAGAAGATACTTGCAAATAATATATCTGATAAGGGGTTAATATCCAAAGTACTACATAAAGAACTTATATACTTCAATACCATAAAAACAACAAGGCAATTAAAAATGGGACCTCAATAGACATTTTTCCAAGGAAGACATCCAGATGGCCAACAGACACATGAAAAGATGCTCAACATCCCTTATCATCAGAGAAATGCAAATCAAAACTACAATGAGATCATCACATCACACCAGTCAGAATGGCTGAAATAAAAAATACAAGAAATAACAAATGTTGACAAGACGTGGAGCAAAAGAAACCTTCCTGCACCTTTGGTGGGAATGCAAATTGGTGCAGCCACTGTGGAAAACAGTATGGAGGTTCCTCAAAAAATTAAAAATAGAGTTACCATATGATCCAGGAATCCCACTACTGGGTATTTTTTATCCAAAGAAAATGAAAACACTATGCACTCCTATGTTTAGTGCTGCATTATTTACAATAGCCAAGATATGAAAGCAGCCGAAGTGTCTACTTATAGATGGATAAAGATGTAATAACATATATATGACATCTTTTATATATACATATAATGTAATATTACTCAGCCAAAAAAAAGAATGAGATCTTGCCATTTGTAATGATATAGAAAGACCCTAGGGATTATAATGCCAAGTGAAACAAGTCACTTAGAGAAACACAAATACTACATGATTTCACTCATATGTGGAATTTAAGAAACAGAACAAAGGAACAGCTCCCTCCACCACCCCCAACCAAGAAAAAAAAAAAGAGAAAAGAAAAGAAAGGAGAGACAATCCAAAAAAGACTTTTTTTTTTAATTTTTTTTATTAGTTTTCTTTATTTTTGAGAGGCAGAGAGAGAGACAGAGCATGAGTGGGGGAGGGGCAGAGAGAGAGGGAGACACAGAATCTGAAACAGGGTCCAGGCTCTGAGCTGTCAGCACAGAGCCGGACATGGAGCTTGAACTCACAGACCGTGAGATCATGACCTGAGCCGAAGTCAGACGCTAACCGACTGCGCCACCCAGGTGCCCAAAACAGACTCTTAAATAAAGAGAACTAGGGGTGCCTGGGTGGCTCAGTCAGTTGAGTGTCTGACTTCAGCTCAAGTCATGATCTCGCAGTTCATGGGTTTGAGCCCCGCACGGGGCTCTGTGCTGACAGCTCAGAGCCTGGAGCCTGCTTCGGGTTCTGTGTCTCCATCTCTCTCTGCCCCTCCCTTCCTCTCTCTTTCTCTCTCTCTCAAAAATAAATAAATGTAAAAAAATTTTAAATAAATAAATAAAGGGAACTAGTGGTTGCTAGATGGAGGTGGCTGGGAGGAGGGTTGGAAAAAAGGGGATCAAGAGTACACTTATCTTGATGAGCACTGAGTAATGTATAGAATTGTTTTCTTTTTAGTTTATTTATTTTGAGAGAGAGAGATAGCACACAAGTGGGGGAGAGGCAGAGAGAAAGGGAGAGAATCCCAAGCAGGCTCCCTGTATAGAATTATTTAATCATTATACTGTACACTTTTCAATAAAAAACATAATATTGCATTCTCTGGTAAACTGTTTCCAGTTACTTGCTGCCTTTACTCTAAGATTACACATTCCTATGTGATGTGCATTCTTCCTGGTATGTTCTTCCCCTTACCCTTACTGATGTTCGTTTTGGTCACACTACTTTGGTTAAGTAGAAGTGACTAATGAATGCCACCTCTGAGAAGAAGCTTTAAAAGTTATAACAGTGTTTGGCCATCTCTTTGCCCTATGCCAAAAGTCTGGGATGTCCTAGGTAAGAGTCTCAGGATAAAGAGAACACAGAGCGGGGTCATAGCCAACCTTCCAAGGACATGCCTTTGTTTTTGTAAGTCAGAGACTTTGGGATTGCTTTTTCTACAGCATAACCTAGCAAAAACTGAGTAACACGGATTTAAAACCTACAAAAGTTCAGGGTGCCTGGGTGGCTCAGCTGGCTAAGCGTCCAAATCTTGTTTTTGGCTCAGGTCATGATGTCATGGTGGGATCCAGACCCACATCTGTGCTAAGCATGGAGCCTGCTTGGGATTCTCTCTCTCTGTCCCTCCCTGCTTGTGAATGCGCACTCTCTTCCACTCAAAATGAATAAACGTTAAAAAAAAAAACCTACAAAAGCTCAATTTATTCCTATTTCTTTCTATTAGAGAGGAATAAGGAATGATTCCAAAAGTCCTCCCAAATCTTTACATACAACACAGAAGCCTCATTTGCCTATACAACTTCAACGTAACAAGTTTCAACTTAAATTCTGCTTATAAATCCCAAATATTACTTATTTATAAATCATATATATGTGTTTATACATGATAAACGCACTGAAATAGAAAATTTTAAATAATTGGGTAAAATCAAAATATATGGCATGAAAATATTTTTTAACAGTATGGAAACTTTTTATTCTGGCTGATTTGTGAATGAATATGTTTATTTAAAAAATAACACCATAACACTCTGCATTCAACCATTCAAAGATCAGACTCCTGGATTCAGTTTATTTGGTTACTTGGTTTAAATGGATATCATAGCTAGAGAAGATAATTTACAAAGACATGGAGATCCAAAATGAATCAGCCCATCTTAGGCTGTGCTTACTAAATCCTGATACCATCAATTTCATTTACCGATTCTAAAATAAAGATGTAATAGTATTTGCTTTAATCAGTCAACATCTCACCTGCTCTCACTACATCAGCCTTTTAATGATTCTCCTTCCATCCATTTTTGCCCTCCTCTCTCCCTCCAATCATTCTCTAGTCAGCAGTCAGGATGATCTTCCTGAAATACAAATCTCATTGTGTCATTCCACTGCTTCAAACTATTCAGTGGCTCCCTAATGCTCTTAAGAGAGAATTCAATGTATAATTTGGATAATACAAACTTACTCAAGACTTAGGTTCAAATCCCAACTTCCTATGCAATGTGAGCATCCTCACAAAGCTGCAGATTCCTCCTCAGAAAAATGGAGACACTACCTCTTAAAAGTTGTTATGGGGATTACATAATTCAATATAAAGAAGGCCCTAAGTCTTCCAAACAATGACACTGTTCTTTTCATGAGAATAATGCTACTTCTATCAATGCTACTTCATGGCATTAGGTCCCTGAACTTCCCAAGATGTCATTCTAAAATTCTTCTTCTTCTTCTTCTTGTTCTAATAATAATAATAATAATAATAATTCTAAGTCACTAATCAAATAAAGTAGTCACCAGATTTTCCTTAAATGATTTATCTTGGTTTCCCCCCACACTCTTATGAACATATCTTCATTTCATTTTGAAGGAAGCCACCTAACATTCAGACTACATTTACTGCCAAATAGAACATTAGGCTCCTGGTATGCAGCTCTTAGTATGTGACACGTACCAACAAACAATAACTGTGTAAACTATTGGTTAAAGAAGCCAGTACCTGCATGGCCATAGGTCCTTGGGGCATCTGAGAGCTGTAACTCATCCCTATCATGCCCTGCATATTAGGCTGCACAACAGAGACCATAGGAAATCCTTGTTGCTGCATTGGCATCAGTCCTGCTGAAAAACATAAGGGCATCATTAAAGTCAATATATTTTATAGTCTATTTTCCAAAAACTGTAAGTACATAAACAACTTGTTACTTGGGAAGCAGCACAGTTTAGCGGAAAAGCACAGGCCGTGAAGTGGGACAGACTTGAATATGAATTCCAACTCCATTAGTTAATTACTTAGCTATGAGATCTTAGGCAAGTTATAAAACTTCATCTGTAAAGCGAAGATAACAGAATTTTTGTGCATATTAAAAAAACTAATATATGACCTAATTGTGACATTTGGCCTTCCAAGATGGGCTCCAGCAATCTCTGCCCTTTGGTATTCATACCTTTTGTAATTCCCTCCCTCATTGAATAGGGCTCACCAGTATAACCAATAGGGTATGGTGGAAATGACAGTGTGTAACTTCCAAGGCTAGTTCTTAAAAGCCAATATATCTTCCTTCTTGCTCTGAGGAAAGCTACTGCCACATCATAAGAATACTCAAGGGGCGCCTGGGTGGCTCAGTCGGTTGAGCATCCGACTTCGGCTCGGGTCATGATCTCGCAGTTGACGAGTTTGAGCCCCGTGTCGGGCTCTGTGCTGACAGCTCAAAGCCTGAAGGCTGCTTCTGATTCTGTGTCTCCCTCTCTCTTTGCCTCTCCCCCGCTCATGCTCTGTCTCAAAAATAAAGATAAACATTAAAAAAAAAAAAAAAAAAAGAATACTCAAGCAGTCCTACAGAGAATCCATGTGGCATGGAACTGAAACCTCTTGCCAAAAGGCAGCACAATTTGTCATCCATGAGAGTGAGCCATCTTGGAAACAGACGACCCAGCCCTAACAAACCTTAAGATGCCCACAGCCCTAGTTGACATCTTTACTGCAATCTCTCTGGCCCTGAGCCAAAACCACCCAAGTGAAGCCATTTGCAGATACCTGATCTGCAGACACAGTGTCAAATAATAAAATGGATTTTTAAAAAAAAGTTTTGGGGTATTTTTTACACAGCAGCATATAACTAATACAATAACACATATACTAAATAGCATGAACTCTGGATGCCAACTAGAAATGTCACTTGGTACCTCTGGGACTTTGAGTAACTTGCTTAACTTCTATGCCTCGGTTTCTCATCTGTATAACTGTTTAATACCTAATATGCTTGAAGGAATGATCTTCTTCTTGTCTTTCGTTATATGAATAGTTAATATAACATTTACCACAAATAGCCATCAGCATGACAATTAAATGATGCAATGGCAGGAAAATGATCATGAGAATAGTATCTCCCAAATTTTTTCAATTTAGTATTCCCAAGAGGGGAGGAGACTGAAGAAACATCCCTTTGGGAATTTAATAAATACTAAATGCCTACTATATTTTAGGCACAGTTCTAGAGAGCTGGTATTCAACTGTGAATAAAATAAAATCCCAGGGTGCCTGAGTGGCTCAGTTAGTTAAGCATCTGGCTCTTGATTTCAGCTCAGGTCATGATCTTATGGTTCATGAAATTGAGCCCCATGTCAGGCTCTGAGCTCACAATGCGGAGCCTGCTTGGGATTTTCTCTCTCTCTCTCTCTCTCTCTTTCTTGAAATAAACAGATAAACTTAAAAAACGAAACTCCCTACCTGTGCCGAACACAAATTTCAATCCAATTTTGCATTTTATTACATCTATGTTGGTTCTAACTAGTTAAAAAAAAATTAAAGGTCTGAGAAAGTAACCATGCTTATCTTTTTTTTTTTTTTTAATTTTTTTTTTTTTTAACGTTTATTTATTTTTGAGACAGAGAGAGACAGAGCATGAACGGGGGAGGGTCACAGAGAGAGGGAGACACAGAATCTGAAACAGGCTCCAGGCTCTGAGCTGTCAGCACAGAGCCCGACGCGGGGCTCGAACCCACCGACCGCGAGATCGTGACCTGAGCCGAAGTCGGACACTTAACCGACCAAGCCACCCAGGCGCCCCGTAACCATGCTTATCTTGTGGGTTCCGTGTACCTTAAAGGTTACTTATTCACAGTTTAATTTTAGAAGCATGAACATCCACATTTATAAGTAACAGAAGTATTGGCATTCACTTATTCATTCAATCATTTATTCAAATATTTGAGGGCCTACTCCTTGTCAGGCATCATTCTAGGGACATGGCAGTGAACAAGTTCCAAGAGGTCCTTACCCTCATGGAACTTACATGTTTTCCCTTTTGCCTCTTTGGACCTACAGTCTTATTCATTTGAACTATTGTTATTTAATTCTTGAATGGGTAATTTAGGTATTTGGTACAACGTTTAAAAGCATAAAAGTATGCACAGTGAAAACTCTTGTCTCTCTCGTCTCCTGTTCACCTACTCATGATCTTTTGGCGACTCTTCCTGTCAGCTTCTCGTATATGCTTTGAGAAACAATCCATGCATAATTTAAAGTCTTCTGATGACTGAAAAGTCTACTCTAACATACTTCATGAAAAGAAAAAAAATCTCAAAACAATTCCAAATTCCAAAAGAAAAAATATCAGGCAATCTTTGGGGCTCTCTTCTTGCTCTGCATACAGAGTCTTACTTTAAAGTTTATAAAAATGCAAAATCTTGAGCCATGAAAATGAATAACTGTAATGCTTTCCTAAAGAACAAAAGATCTCAAACTATTCTATCCAAATCTGGGACATATATAATTACAGATAGCTTAAATAATGCATAAATGTGAGCACAATGAAAGGAATACAACTGACTCCTGGAAAAATTTACCTGAAACTCAACCTCCATCACTGATTACAAATGGAGACAAAGTCAGTATGAGCCACTGACCACCTGCTACTGAGCCACTCGTTATCCTTCATCTCTATTGGTGATCTGGGAGTCTCTGTTTCTCCAGCAATTCTACCATAAGCAATCAACATTGGCTTTGTGAGAAGGGCCAGCTTTCAGAAGCAGACTGGTATGTGTCGGGGGTACAGTGAAGAGGGTGTGAGCAGAAAGAAGAGAAGGGCAGACATATTCTTTCTTCGACACTGTGTCCCAGTGGCACAGTACCATGAGTCAAGATTAGATCAGTTCACTATGGTTTCCCTGAAGACACAGCTAGAACTGACTTTGGTGGGGCCTTGTCTGAAACAGAGAGAAGGAATATACCCACTAAAGAAATTGAAGAGAATAAAACTGAGACTTAAAATAATTTATACCGAATCAGAATATGTGATCTCTTATATACATAAGACCAAATTCATACAGAGAAAACACGGTAGTATCAAACACTTAAAGAGGTTCTTTTATCCACTCAACAAACATCCAGAGAGCCCCTATAATTTTCTATCAGCATACCGGGTGCTGTAGATACCGACTAGCATAAGACAGACATAGCCTCTGCCCTATGGAGCTAACAATCTAGAATTACACAATTTTTGAGAAATTTCAAGCATAGCTGGCATACAGGTTCAAGACTATAGGAAAATTTTACTCTATTTCGCAGCAATAGGACTTCTTTATCCAATTAGTTCCCAAGTTCAGAAACATAACAGTGAAAAATAAAAAGTTTAAAATTTCAGCTTTCACATACCTTGTGGGGGTCTTATTCCACCTGCAACTGGAAACATGAAGCTAAAAACAGAAGAAAAACATATCAGGATCTTCTATGTACAAAGATTTCAAACAAAACATGTAATTCTTTATATACACAAAAGAACTGTAGACAGGGTCCTGCCATTTGTTCTGTAGTACGTACTGAACTACCCGATAGCAACACAGATCGAACATCCACAGGATGCATGACGGCAGGCATGTCAGTGCAGGGAGAAAAGTTGTGAACTAGAAAACAAGACATTGAAACTAGTCCTGGTCTGTCACTATGTGACTTCCTTGGATTCCAATTTCTCCATCCATAAATTGAGAAGGTTGGATTATATTCAGTTTGGCGAACATTTACTGAGTAACTACTACATGAGGGAACTGAATTAGTGCACAGTCTTGTTGAAGACACGCACGCAAGCTACTAACTGCAGCATCAAATAAAGTGTGCTAAGTGCTATGAGAAGCCCCAAATACTAATAGAGATGAAAAGAAAAAGATTAATTTGATGGGTTATATCTCGGGGACTTTTGTGAAGTTATCTTTTAAACTGAACCTTGAAGAAAGTCATACTATATAGTTTGAGCAAAAGCTCTGAGGCCAGAGCTTTGTGTTTAGAGATTTAGGATTGAATATAAGATACAGGATTAGAGAAGCAAGCAGACAGTAGAGGACCTTTAAGCTGTTTGATTTTACTTTGAATATTGTATGAAGTCAGAGATTATTAATTGTGGTACAACACACGACAAAATTTTACCATTTTAACCATTTTTAAGTGTATAGTGTGTACCATTAAGTACACTCACAATGTTGTACGACCATCACCATGATCCATTTCAAGAATGTTTTCATTATCCCTAACAGACTATACCAATTAAACAAGACCTCGCGATCACTCCCTCCCCCAACCCCTGGTAGCTACCACTTTTTGTTTCTATGAATTTGCTATTCTAGCTACCTCACACTAAGTGAAATCATATGATACTTTTATACTTCATAGCTAGCTTATTTCACTTAGCATAATGTTTTCAAGGTTCATCCATGTTGTAGCAGGTATTAGCATTTCATTCCTTTTTATGGCTGAATAACAAATACTCCATTGTGTGTACATACCACCTTTTGCTTATCCATTCATCTGCTGATGGACACTTGGGTTGTTTCCACCTTTCAGCTGTTGTAAATAATGCTATGAACATTAGTATACAAGTATCTGTGTAAGTCCCTCTTTCAATTATTTTGGGCATATATCTAGGAGTAGAATTGCTGGGTCATATAGTAATTCTGTGTTTATTCTCTGAGAAACTGCCAAATTGTTTTCCACAACAACTGCACCATTTTACATTCTCACCAGCAATGCATGGGGTTCCAATTTCTCCACATCCTCACCAACACTAGTTACTTTGTTTTTGTTTGTTTGATAATGGTTATGCTAATGGGTATGAAGTATTATCTCATGATTTGGATCTGCATTTCCCTGATGTGAGAGGTTCTAAGCAGGAGAGTGAAATGATCAGAAATGTAGTTTAGGTTTTTCTAGAAACACGGTAAGGCAGAGCTTTGAAGCAAAAAGAATCAGCAAAGAAACTAGCACGATAATGTTTTTTTTAAAGTTTACTCTGGGAGAACCTATTTATTTTGAGAGAATGTGCACGTGAGCAGGGGAGGAGCAGAGAGAGAGGGAGAGAGAGAATCCCAAGCAGGTTCCATGCTGTCAGTGCAGAGCCCAGAGTGGGGCTCAATCTCACAGACCATGGGATCATGCATGAACTGTGAGACCAAGAGTTGCACGCTCAACCAACTGAGCCACCCAGGCACCCTCTACCATAATCATCTTAATAAGAGATGAAAAGAGCTATAACCAGAATAGTGATACTGGAAAAGAGGCGGTGAATGAAAGCTATTCAAAAGGAAGAATGAAGAGGACCTGGCAATTGGCAGAATGGGGAAAAGCAGTGAAGCAGCAGAAAGAGCTGAAGACGTTGCTGAGATTCTGAGCCTGAGCAAATGGCAAGGATGGTAACACTGTTTCCCAAAAGAAGGAACCCTTGAGTAGGTTTGGGGGGAAGGGCAGTAGATGTGCATCCCTGAGGAGCGATCTAGCAGGCAATCAGAAAAGTAACTCAAGCTCAGGAGAAGAGTCCAGATCAATCTAGCTAGGCTCTTTTAACATTTATTTATTTGAGAGAGAGAGAGAGAGAGAGCGAGCATGAGCAGGGGAGGGGTAGAGAGAAAGGGAGACACTGAATCTGAAGCAGGCTCCAGGTTCTGAGCTGTCAGTACAGAGCCCAACGCAGGGCGGGGCTTGAACCCACGGACCTCGAGATCATGACCTGAGCTGAAGTCCGACGCTTAACAGACTGAGCTACCCAGGGGCCCATGGCTAGGCTCTTTTAAATAAAGGTTAAAAAAAAAAAAAATTAAGCTCTGGTTGTGAATGAAATAGCCAAGGGAATGTGCATATATAGGGAGATGACAACAAAGAGCAACTTGGAGAATTCTTATGGTGAAACTGAGTAGAGAATGGTCATTGAGAACCAAGGGACTTGGTTATAACTGCAAGTTATAACTAAGGAAGAACCATATTTCAGGAAGAAGGAAGTAGTTACCAGTATTTAATGCTGTAGAAAAGCTGATCAGAATAAGGATTAACAAAAAAAGATCACTGCTTCCGAAAATGCCGATCTTTGAGTAAACAGTTTTAAGAGGAGGAGAAACTCTTGGACCTGTAGGGAGAAAGGTTTAGGATACAAAAGATATGCTTAGATACAGCCTGGCAGCAAAAGGGATCTGCTTTGAAAAGGAAGAGGGACTTCTTTCTTTGAGAATGGAGGGAAAGAAAATGGAACAATTCAAGGAAGAAAACGTCTGAGTGGGAAAGATTCTTAATCTGGGAGTCAAGGATCTGAAAGGGGTTTCAGGCAATCTTTAGAATCTAGTGAAAGCTAGAAATTATTTGCCAAATTTATGTATCCTTGCATTTTTCTAGTGTGTAATACCCCCCCCCCCTTCCCAGGAAAAAGGCTAAAACCCAAACTTTCCAGTCTTTTGGCTCTAACATATTTTTAATTAAAAAAAAAAAAAGTTGTCAGGTGGTTTACCAAGTTCTAGTTGGACATCTATCTGACTATATGTTATTTATAGCTTTGAAGAGGATCTGAACTGTTAGCAAATTCTACTGCTGACAAGCAGGCCTGCACCCAAAGAGAGGACTTTTCTGTACTGCACACAAGATGTATTAGCTAAGTAATTTGTTAACTGGATAGAATGTTTAAACTGAAAGTTGAAATTCAGTAGTATCGTTTTTTTTAAAAGGTACTCACATACACTAAGATTTATAAACTTAGAAACAATGCATTTAGATAATCAACTTGTCAAGACTTTTCCAAATCTTAAAGATTTACAATTACCAGTATGTCTTAGTGGCTAAGTAAAAACTGGAAACTGAAGTTACATTTTTTCCAGTTCAGCCATAAATTAACTGTAAAGCTCCATGCAAACCCCTTCACCACCCTGTCCTGTTTCCCCTCTGTCAAATGAGGACACAGAACTGCAAGTCTGCCAAGGTCCCAACTAAGACAATCAAATAGACAATAATAAATGTACACACATAAAGGTTACCTTGAAAACACAAACAAAAACTGAATGAAGAACGTTACTGACAAACATGATTTGCTCCAGTAATTATTTAGCAACCCAAACTCCTTAGTGACCTATGTACCATTCGTATGATTCTCTGGAATGTTTAGACTAACAGCAACGTGCTTCAAGACTGGTTGGACAAGCAGCTAAGACACTGATAAGAAAGCATAAGTTTGGCAAAAAAAAAAAAAAAGCCAAAACCAACCAAACAAAAGCCCCCCAAAACTGGGCAGCAAGATGACCAACAATTTATTTTCAAAGGTAAAACCCACTATTTTTTTTTTTTAATTTTTTTTCAACGTTTTTTATTTATTTTTGGGACAGAGAGAGACAGAGCATGAACGGGGGAGGGGCAGAGAGAGAGGGAGACACAGAATCGGAAGCAGGCTCCAGGCTCGGAGCCATCAGCCCAGAGCCTGACGCGGGGCTCGAACTCACAGACTGCGAGATCGTGACCTGGCTGAAGTCGGACGCTTAACCGACTGCGCCACCCAGGCGCCCCTAAAACCCACTATTTTTACTGATAGCCTAGCATGAAAGCAGAACTGAGGTCTACTTGCCACATGCGTACCTCACTCATTCCCCCTTTCAGGTACCTTTGCTACTAACCTGCACTTCTCAGGCATGGACTCCAGCAACACTTCCTCAAGGATCTCCCTACCTCCAGACTCTACAAGATACAGCTCATATAGCAGAGGTGAGGCGCATCTTCCTAAAGGACCATTTGATAAGGCTATTCCTGGGGTTAAAACTATGTAATGATTCCCCCTTATATGGAATTTCCTTAGTTTATATCCAAGGCCCCCTCCTGTTTCAGCACAATTTTTTTTCAGTTTTATCTCATAAATCTCATCTCCCACTTAGTGTCACAATCCATCTGGCCTATGTGCTATTCCCCTTGCGTTCAGTAGGCCTTCACATCTCCTATGACAATCCCTTGACCACTTCCTCTTCCTCCAACTGAGGCCCAGATAAAATAGTCCTTTGCTTTTGATGTGCCTTGAATCCACAAATATTTATAGAATGTTTTCTTTTTTAAAAAAAATTTTTTTTAATGCTTATTTTTGAGAAAGACAGAGACAGAGCATGAACGGGGAAGGGTCAGAGAGAGGGAGACACAGAATCCAAAGCAGGCTCCAGGCTGTCAGCACAGAGCCCGACATGGGGCTCAAACTCACGGACCGTGAGATCATGACCTGAGCCAGAGTCGGACGCTTAACCGACTGAGCCACCCAGGTGCCCCTAGAATGTTTTCTATGTTAGAATGTGCCAGAAGCAGTGGAAGAGAAAGTGGAAGAGAAAAAGATGAGGAAGCCCTTAAGGAGTTTATAAAAGAGCAGGAAAAAAATAGACAAATGATAATATCCCAGAAGGATACAGACTAATCAAGATCTTTCAACAATTTTTTCTCTGTTGTAGTTGTCTTAAAAATTTTTTTTTTCTACTTCACATCTCTTGGGTAAATTTTGCCCTTTTTATATAACTCTACCATTTATTTTAAAGTAGCCCAATCAGGATACCTATCAAAAGTAGGCTAACATTAATAAAGCTGGAAAATGCCACTGCTTTTTGTTTAGTCTCTCAGAATAGAAACAAGTATCTAAGAAAAATGGTACCTTACAGCTTCTGGATTTTCTCCACTAAAAGCTAAGAAACGATGCCTGGCTCTTCCCTTAGAAATATACTTAGGCTACCAAAATGTTAAAAACCATACTATCCTTTCTTTATTGAGCATACAGCTTTTCAGCCCCAGAAAGTTTCCAATATATGTAACGCTCACCACACATTTTTCGAGGCAAGGATCATTTTAACTCCTTTTCCTTCTCATATATATCCTCTAGTTTTAGAAGGCAGATGTTACTCTAAACAAATTTTATAGATGAAAGAAATTTTAAAATCAATCATTCTAACTTCTATCACAACTCAGGCCACACTTATTTTTTAAAATGTGTGTTCATGGACTGGTGACATTAAAATACTGTAAACTAAGGAGAATGATCCACTCAACTTTCTGCACATAAGGTCTTCCCCACCCACCCAAAACAGAAACCAAACCAACCAACCAAAAGAAAACCCCTGGGCCTAAAATACCAAATTCTTTTAAGTTTATATTTTTCCCAGAACTTCGTGCTATGATTAATCATATACTTGATCAAATTAATGCCACTCGAGAACATTTTAGAAACTGTTATCACATATAGAAAAGACATTATTACACATGTGTCTTCTGCAGCCAAAACCTGACTTATATCAAGTATTCATAAAAGACTGCGATGAAACAGCGTAAATCAGAAAAAGTTTTAAATCTAAAGTGAAAGATGTGTAGAGGAAACGGAAAATGGGGCTGCACACAGGTGGTTTATTCAACAGCCACCGCCTTTTTTTCCTAGCCTATATATAAACACCTGCAGGAGGTGATAATTTTAAAGACTACACTTCAGTAGTGTTTGTGACTCCAAAATTAAAACACTGCCTATCAAAAAACTAACACTTTGTTTTCCAAAAATAATTTAGGATGCTGAAGATAAAGCGCTGATTTTATCTTCAAATGTGTATGCATTATGTGTTGGCTAGCAAAACAAACTCAGCCTAGGTCATTATACAAGTGGGGTGAAAACTTCCCAGAACAAAATTATTTCCTTCAGTGATGAACTTGTCAAGTTGCAAACGTTCTTCTCCTTTATCATTCTGGATATGAGAACCACAGGCAATTACTTATATGGCAGAGGGCAGATTTGTTTAAGGTCTAAGTAAAAGCCTGGAAGCTTTGTTTTAATAACTGCGTAACTGCTGTTTAATAGTGATTTGATTTTAATAAGGAGACAAGACTTAAGAGTTACGTCTACACGAGCCCATTCAAACGTCTTCAGAATTTCCTGCTGTTTGTCGTGTGTTAAGGAGATAAAAAGGACAGAACATTCTAAAGGGGGGGCGGGGGGAGACGAATAGTACACACACACCTCTTGCAAACAGCTATTCAGCTTTGTGACCAGATCTTTCCCTTTGTGAGCAGAGCCTTCCCGACTCTATCCCTGCTCAAGCCCGGCAAGCCCTGGAAAAGGGAAGTCTGGTCGCTCGGAGCGAGGCGTCGGGGTTGCTGCTCTCCCCAGCCTGGCTGGGTGCCAGCTCAGCCAAGCGGACCCTCACCTCCTGCTCCTCCTCCCCGCACTGGGACGCTCTCGCTCACTGCTCGGCCCCAGCACCAGTGCCCCTGAGCCTGGGAAACAGGACACGGATGTCGGGCTCCTCCACCCACTCGGCCTAGATCCCCGAGGGACCCCTTTCTCCCGTAGCCCAGTGCCAAAGGAAAAAGGGGTCGAAGCGGGCGAAAACCGTCAGAACCTCCAAACAGTCCTCGCCCCTGCGGAGCCAGCCCTGGGACCCAACTCGGCTCTTCACACCCACCTGCCTGCCCCGGCGGCCCCCGCGCCGGCTCCCGCGGCCCCGCCGCCCCCAGCTCCCGTTCCCGGCCGCAGCGCCATCTTTCTCCGGGCCCGCCGTCGCCACCTTACAAGCAGCTGTCAGCTGAAGACAGCCACTTCCGGGGCAAAAGCCAGCCCCACCAAGCCGCGAACTCGGCGACGGGGCGGGGCCTGCGCCCACGTGATCCCCCGCGCCCCAGAGGCGGAGGCAGGGGCGGTGGCCGCGCGCTCTCGCCCCGTGACTCAACCGCCCCCCGGGGTCCTCCACGTGTGTTTCTAGTTCTGAGGCGGTCTGGGCGGCTCGGGTAGCTGATTCATTGTCTGGCAAGGCTCTCTGCAGGGCCCGGCTGGCGGCCCAGCGGTAAAGCACTGTCGTTCCTCAGTTTGAAAAAGCACCTTGTTGGTTAGTGAAGGGAAGATCGAATCCTGCTTTGAAAACTGCAATGATGAGTGCACGGGTATTCCTTTATGATTTTTACCCGTAAAGAATAGATGGATCCTGGACGCTCCTTTGATAGCTTCACAGCGCTGATGAGTGATCATCTCTCTCCCCCAGAACCCGGCAGCTTCCATTTGGTACCCACCCCAGAAGATGAAGGTATTTAAATTTTAACTTAGTAAAGCAGGCTAACTCAAATAAACCCAACCCACGTATAAACCTCCAACGTGCTTGTGTTTGGTTCTGCCACCAAGCCACCCCAAATCCGCTTTCCCTGTACTTGCAAGCAGGGCAAAACATCGGTGTTTGGAAAGCAGGTCATCATTATTCTGAACCCACCTGGGCATATTTTTACTTTTATTTTTTTTCCCCTGTGCGAACTACTGTGAGTAAAATACAAAAGTCCAATGTAAACTTTTTCAAGTCTTAAAGCAGTTTGCTTATTAGCAAGTAGTGGATTAATTATAACTGGCTTTATCTTTCACTCTTGCCTCAGGTGTTTTACAAGGAAACCACTTTTTTTTTTAAGGTTTATTTTTGAGAGAGAGCACGCGCACACGCGGAGCTAGGGAGGGTCAGCGGGAGGAAGACAGAGGATCTGAAGCGAGATCTGCTCACTAAGCAGAGCCCGATGCCAGTCTGGAACACACGAACTGTGAGATCATGACCTGAATGTAAGACGGATGCTTAACTAAGTCACCCAGGTACCCCCAGGGAAACCATTTATAATAGTTATCCTTTATTGGGCACAAATCATTGGTGGGGAGCCTTACTGCATTTTTTCAAATCCTCAGTGGCCCTAAGAGTTAGTATTGGAATTTTACAGATGAGAAAACCAAGGTTAAAAGAAGTTGTAATTTGTCCAGGTCATAGAGCTGCAAAGCAGCAGCACCAGGATTCAAGCCCACATGTTTCACATAAAAGTCCTTGCTCATTTCACTAGACCAGCTATTTGTTATCACCTGTTCTCTTTTCATAACTAATTTCATTCCTCCTCTTTAGGCAAAACTGAAATTTGTGTAGCATATAGTTCCAAATGACATAAATATGCTAAATTCAGTATGAATCCGTTGACAAACCAAGTTGATGTCGCCACTGTTATTTAAGGATGGGTAGTTACACAGAAGAAAATAGTAAAAAAAAAAAAAAGAAATAAAGTCAAATGAAGGGACTATATGAAGGATCAAGATGTGATCTCTTGTTTCTGCCTGGATACTTTGTTCTCCTTTGCCTGTGGATTCCTACATCTGCTAGACTCAGCACAGGATGTCAGCCTTCCATGACATGTTAGATGCCAATCCTCCCTTGCTTCAGCACCTTGGCCTTACGTCTAACACAACATTTGCCACACTATTTGTTCCCTTACTTTATAGCCACTGCTACACTCTAAGGGCACAGACTGTGTTATTAAGCTTTGTATTCCTCACCAAATATATCATGTTTGTTTAAGGAATATTTGGCAGGAGTTTGTAACATGTCAGGCAGAGCCGGGTCCTTCCAATGTTGAGACATAGTTGATATTACCCCCATTTCATACATGAAAAAACAGAAGCTCTGAGAAATTAAAGAACCTATTCGAAGTCACACAGCTGGCAAAGAGGTGGCACCATCACAACTACCTCCAGGATATATAGTGTCAAGGATGTGTTTACAAGAACAGAGAAAAATCACATGCTTGTAAGTTATTTTTTTGCACCTTATAGCAAATGGTCTCCATTTGCATAAATTCTGAAGGTGAACAATTTGTCTCATTTAAAATACTTAAGTTGGAATCTACCTGTTCTGACTTTCGAATAAAAGGCTGACAATAAAGGAAATTATTAAGTGTAATTCAAATGCTACTAAGCTAAGATTATTTAAATTATAGTACTGTAGTAGTACTGATAATAACTAGCAATCTTCTCAGATGCCACTCTAAGTACTTCACATGTATGGAGTTGATTTTTTATTCCAGCTGTACAAAACTAGCAACTAAGAAAAATCTGCTAAGAGTGAATAGTCTCCATCACTATATAACCTTAATTCTTTAGCTTTGGCAGAGACCTGTTTACTAAATGGATACAGGGCCATAAAACCTCAGGAAAGACAAGCTGTAAGAGAATGCAGCCACAGGTATATCAAGTAACAGGAACATTCTTCCTTATCAGGATAAAGTGTTTATCAGTTTTCGAGCAAAGTAATCTTGAATGGAAAGAGACAGGAAAGGGCATGATTAAGTGATAGAAAATGGAAGAAAGAAAGGGAGAGGCTGACCATAATCTCGCAGTTGCAACACTATGACAAATAAGGTATAAGCTATCTTACCAATGAGGTAGAAGGATATTTAATAGACCAAAGAATTTAAAATCCTAGGGAACTTGAATAATCAGCCACAGAAGAGGCTGTTTGTTGTGGCTCATGCCACAAAATGCCATCAACAAAGTAAGAAATAGTAAAATAAAGAGAGCAGTAGATGGTTTAATCTTGGTAGACAGCCTGTGCTGCTTCTTGTCTAGCACCGTCCCCTCCTCAAAAAGTGAGGGTGGAATGGGTGGTGGTGGTAGAAAGGGGCATTCAGTCTCAAGGCTTTACTTTTTTTTTTTTTTTTAATGTTTATTTATTTTTGAGACAGAGACAGAGCATGAACGGGGGAAGGTCAGAGAGAGAGGGAGACACAGAATCTGAAGCAGGCTCCAGGCTCTGAGCTGTCAGCACAGAGCCCGAAGTGGGGCTCGAACTCACAGACTGTGAGATCATGACCTGAGCTGAAGTCGGACGCTTAACTGACTGAGCCACCCAGGCGCCCCTCAAGGCTTTACTTTTAAATCTGGTTCCAGATGACTCTCCACAGCATACATCACACCTTCCTTCATACTTGAAGGGAAAAATCCTTAAGAGTTCACCACATTTGGGTGTTAATTTTAGCATAAGCTTTTGTTCTTCTATAAGAAGTTATCTCTCTGGATTCAAACCACAGAAATGTCAATGAATGTTATTTCCATTGTGTAGTCAGTTAAAAGTCACCAACAAATTGAAATCTGACATGATGCATTGATAGTTTAGGATCATTTTTCATCAGTCCCATGTTCTTGTAGTTGCTTTCAAATGTTACAGGTGATTACAGGATTTGAAGTATTCCATGAAAACAACATTCATGCTGGGATCATTAAACTCCATTTCTGATAAAGTCTTTTAGAAAGTTGGTTTTTAACTTTTGTCTTCAAGAGCTACTTTCTTCTTGCTGTTCTGACCAGTGACCTTTTTCCTGTGACAAGAAAATTAGAGAAAGTTGAATCTAACATTCTAGATATACGTACTGTCTAAAACTCTGCCAGTTTAATAAACGTTTCCTGAAGCCTACTGTATAATCAAGTACATGAGGCACTAGGAACACAAGGATGCATTAGATGTGGTTTTTGCCCTTTAGAAAACCACAACCCCCTAAGTAAGACAGAACATCACAGGAAACCACACTACAACATGGTATAAAAGACAGCCTGACGGTGGCCTAATAAGGGTTCACATTGATTAAGAGCTAGATACTACTATACGTGCTTCATATGATCAACTCAGATAATCTCCCAAACTTATGAAAAAGATTCGATTATTACCCTCATTTTATGAGGCAAAGTGGTTGAGTAACTTGCTGATTATCACACACTGGTAATTAACGTTAAATATGAACCCTGACTGTCTGATTTTAGAGTCTGATGAATCCCATCAATTAGGTGTTTAACAAAGAAAAAGGAAAAAAGTTTTGAGAAGATAACCAATGTTTTCCTACTATAGTTTAGTAATGCAAAGCTCCTGGATGTATACTAACTCATTTAATCCTCAACCAACCTTGAGTAGCAGAGTTGGCAATGATTTACATACTTATTTCCATCAGACATAGGGGTAAGTGACTTGTCCAAAGTCACTAATACCCCAAGAAAAGGTGGTATTAGAGCCAGTTCTTCTGACTCCAAATCCAATTTTTCCCTCCACTGTACCAGATTGAGTTTATAGAGACTAAAGTCAGGTCCACTGGGCAACAGGATTCAGGTTGATATGGAAAGCTGGGCCTGAAGATATGAACTTCAGCGTTATCAGCAAGGTGTGGGTAGGGTCATTAAAGGAACATCTAGTGTTGGGTCTAGGGTCATCTAGGGTCATTAAAGAAACACCAAAAAGGTGAGCAAGGGTCAGATCAGGTGTTGTTTACATGCTCTATGAAGAAGGATGGCTTTTAAATGTAAGGACAATGGAGACAGCCATAGCATTGTACATGGGGGGCTGCAATGACGAGATTTATACCAAATGTCCTCAAAGTCTCAAAGCACAGCTTGAAGCTTTAACACCTCAAGTGTAAATGCTACAAACTTAAAAAATCAACAAAGTATAATTCTTTAAAATACTGAAGTTTCTTATTAACATTCAACATACCCAGCATCTTATACTCCAGTTGATTTCTGACTTTTGTTAAAACTTTCATCAGCTGTTGCTCAGTGCCTGAAGAGATTACATTTCTAATTCTTGCTTTAAGATCACTCAAAGAATAAGGTTCTGATGCATACACAACAGTTATGATACAGCCCACCACAAGAAAACGTCTAACAAGACAGGTTAGGTGACCAAGGTGGCCAAGCAGGGTGACTGTTTCTACCAATCCACTGGTTTAAGTGTTACCCAGAACTGCTGTCACAAAAAAATTTAAAAACGTATTAAGAATTAACACAAATAAGTACAAACAAAATGTTTTAAGTTTTCAAATGACACTTTTGTAAGTTTGTAGCATTTATTCTTACCAAGTTATTAAAGCTTAAAACTTCACTAAAACTTTGGGACACTGTGTTCACTCTATATACTTGAACCAAACATCACTTTCTCATAGTCAATACAAAATGTCAAGTAAGACTTAGAAGGAAAGTGCAATGCCAGTTTTCATGCCTGTCTCTTTTATATGGCCTAAATGTTACCTGTCCTTAAAGACAGTTCTACCTCCTAGAAGCTTTTTGTAATGACACCAATTCAAAATATTTCTCATCTCTAAACTTTTATTTAAAAATTATTCTCTAATTTTTTTCATGTATACTAATCTCCTTTCCCAAACTCTAGGAAAGGGGCCTCATTTTATATTCATTCATTTATGCAAGCACCTGGCAGGAGAAAAGGTACTTGGTAAATGCCTACATTTTGTATATATTATATGTTAACTGGTACCAGTAGAATTTGAAGTGTCATTTTCCTTCAATAGTGTGAAGAGTAGCATTGATTAGCATGGTTTTGACTACCTCTATCAAAAGGTAGTCTTGTGTGTGCCAAAAAAAAAATCAATGCTTTAACATCCTTATAAAACTCAGCTAAACCACTACAAATTTACCCAAAGCATACTTTTTAGAGGTGTTACAGTGTGCTTCAGCATAAGCCTAAGATCGTACTGAAATCCTGCCTGACTACGGAGCTTCAGGGACAACTCCATCAATGTGAGTCAATAGCCCTAACTGCCTCAGCAAAATGTCCTGGTGTAGGCTGTGTGGAGGTGGTGGGCAGTGCAATCCTAATTCAAAGTGAACTGAAATCATACTTTCAAAGATAGAAAAAACCTGAGTATTAATATACAAATACAGAAAAATTCCAAGATTGAATCATCCAAGTTCCCAAATCACAGGCAACCTAAGATGTATTACTTTTATCACATTCTATATAACAGACTGAACCTATCAATTCTACCTCAAAAAATTTATCCTAAGGAAAAATAGCGTCTACTATATGACAGAGTCGAACAGCAACTTTTCTCATCATATACTTACTGTTTATTCTTAGCTTTTTCTAAGAAATATTTTGGAGTTGTACTAATGCTCTCCCTTTCCAATGGCTTCTTAATCATCTTTTTCTTTTGTTTGCTGAAAGTTGCAAAGAGAGGAAAGAATTAAATTCAGTGGAACTTAATCAAAAATAGCTAAAGCTAAAACTGGTTTTGATTCTTGATCATAAAAATTCACTTTTTAATCTACTTACGGGTTTATGATGACACTGTATCCACTTTAAAATGCCAAATTACCTAATAGCATTTAGAGAGGTAACCCAAAGGGATGATAAATTCAATTTCTTAAAAAGCCACTGATTATGATTAAAATATGTCCTGTGTCACACTTATAGCCTGTGCCAACAAGCATTACAGTTTGATTTTGAGCAACTGTTTTCTATTAGTGCTATGAACTAAAATCAATTCTAAGCATATTTCATCACTTACATTGAATACTTTTTTAAAAATCTGAATACTTAATATTTCAAGAATGAAAAAACTGACAAGGGAAGAAGATATAACATTCACAGATATTAAAAAGGAATTAACTTTTATTTTAAAATTTCTAAAAGTAGTAGTATTGCTAGAACTGTAATTGTAAGAGTGTGAAAGCAAGAATGCATACAGAGAGAGAGAAAGAGAGGGAGAAGATCTAGGTAAATTCAAGACTGTACCTTGGTAGTTTTTGGAAACCTTTTATGTATTCTGGTACAGGACATCCGGCCTGCTGTATAACATTGGCAACACTGAAAAAGGAACCCATAAGCATAAATCTGTATAAACCCATAAAGCATTAAAGTGATGTTTATGCATTAAACCCTCTGTGCAACTCAAGAGGAACTAAAACTACACAAAAGAAACAAATGCAGTATAGTGTTCTGCTGTAAATTACCACCAGATGTAATCACACTGAATTAGAACTATCTGCTGGACTGAAATCCATGTGACGATGAGGAATTTTATCTAGCAGCTATTTCTCAACATTTATCAAGCCCTAAAAAGCTACTAAACCCGATCCTGGATGAGGCACGAACTAAAGAAGGCACAAGCTTCAATTTATTAGATACTAGTGCTTACCTATGCACTTGGCATTATCTTAGGCTTTTCACGTATATAATAACTTAGTCAACATACACAACAACCCTTTACTAATGAAATACTATCATTATCCCCATTTCCCAGATGGAAAACTGAGAGGCATAGTTATGTTGATATGGAGGTCATCATATTCACATGCTTGGGAGTTACTGAGGAGACTGTATATCAATCTAGGCTGTTGGAATATACTACTCTACACATGAACTTGTGAAAAGTCTGCTCAAAGTGAATCCAAGGCTGCCAGAGCCAAGGTTCAGAAGGCACAAATTGAACAGATCAAAGTACAAACTGCCTTTGGCCATAACTCATTTCTTAGAAATGTGAAGTGCTATCAATTATCGTGAGTCTAAATTCACTGTAGGCAGCTAAAATGTAGGAAACTCTGCTTTTATTTTAAAATCTATGATGATGGGCTAAATTAAGACCCAAGGTTCTAAAAGTATATCATATGTTACCCAGGCTTCAAGGGGCTGCAACTGAATAATACTGGAATATATTACTAAAATAGTTTTTCCTAGGACTAAACATAAAATTCCATATGCCCCTAAGATTAAAGGGAAGGATGCACCATGGTTAAGGGATAATTTTGACTGGGATGACAAGACTCAGGGGTTAACTTTATTCACTAAACCAAAAACCTCACTATTAAATTATAAGTAATATTAACCAATGGCTATTGGGAGAATCCTGAGTCTGAAATTTAACAACGAACATTCCATTATGAATACTTCCAAAATCTAATAATGGATAGGCAAAATCAAGGCCCTTTGATCATTTTTCCCTTGGTCATGGCTAAAATCTGGTTGACTAACACCATAACAGAATTTGGGACCTGACCATCTTGTAATTATCTATTAATTGTGTGTGCATATACTTATGAAGTGATCTTGCCATCTTAATACTAAGTTATTTTTCCTAATTTACCTTCTTAATAATGGCTTATCATCCTCAGTGAAAAATGTAACAGCTTTTCCTTTATGCCCTGCTCTTCCAGTTCGACCTAAGGAAAAAAAAAATCAGACCATAAAAACACTTTTCTGGGGAAAGGGAACTTCAAGATTTACATATAAGTCACTGGCTTTTCACTAAAATGAGCACTAAAAAAATAAGCACATTGGAAGAGAACAGGAGGCATTAAAATGAGTGGTGCCCAACGGTGGTGGCAGGGGTGGGGACAGGAGACACAACTCACCGATCCTGTGGATATATTCCACTGAGCTGGTTGGAAAGTCATAGTTGATCACCAAGTTCACACCTTTAAAATCAATCCCTCTGGCTAGCAAGGCTGTACAAATAAGAACCCAGATTTTTCCAGCTCTGAAGCTGTGGACTGTGTTATCTCTCTGTTTAATAAAACACGTGTTATATGTTTTAGTACCACTCTGGGAACAGAAAACAAGTACTTCATAAATTTCATGCCAATATTTTAAAATTTAGTCGTTCTTTATCATTTTCAAAGTACACATTTGGCTTTACCTGTTGCTGTGTTCTCTCAGCATGAATAACATCCACATTTATACCTTCATATATGAGCTCATGAAATAGTTCTTTAGCCCTTTCAATGGACTGAACAAAAACAAGAACGGGTGGGTTGAAACCCTAAAAGAAAGGCAAAAATCAGCACATATAACCCATAATCAAGAATAAAATCACAGTATTTCATATGATTTTAGTTCATAAAAGCACCAAATTCAATTTAATGCACTTTTTATTGCCAATTTCTCAGATCAGTGGTCTACACCTGCCGTCATCTTCTTCACCATCCATTCTCAGCTTGAACTCTTATTTCATCTTGCTAATTCCAATAATATCTAATTAATCCCCTTTACTCTTTTACAATGATAGATGCCCACTCCTTAAAACAATCATCTCTTGGCTTCTGTGCCTCAGAGATTTTTAAATTCTGCTAAAATGTATTAACTCTCTTTTTAATTCATTGTTTATCCTAATTGTGGGTATTCCTCCAAAGCTTAGTCTTTGGTTCTCCGGTCTCTCAATATAATCGCTATCTTATTATGTTAGACAGAATCTGTTATCAACTACCAGCTCTAACCAGATGTTTACATTTCTATCATCAAACCCCACATCTCTTTCAAACCAGCTTTCTATATTTTCAACTGCTGTATTAGGGCTTAACCTTTTTTTTTTAATTAAAAAAAAAATTTTTTTTTTTAACGTTTATTTATTTTTGAGACAGAGAGAGACAGAGCATGAACAGGGGAGGGGCAGAGAGAGAGGGAGACACAGAATCTGAAACAGGCTCCAGGCTCTGAGCTGTCAGCACAGAGCCCGATGCGGGGCTCGAACTCGCGGACCGTTGAGATCATGACCTGAGCCAAAGTCGGATGCTTAACCGACCAAGCCACCCAGGCGCCCCAGGGCTTAACCTTTTTACTTTGGTTCACAAACTCCCCTTTCGGAATCTACCGAGGCTATGAAGCTAATAGGCAACCATGCATTCACACAAAATCTGACATATCATCAGAGGGTTTACAGACTTCCTAAGGACCAGACATGGCTAGAGATCCCTGATGTATAATCTCTAGGTTGGGTATCCATGTGGAAAACCTTAAATTTCCTAGAGCCAAATGATATCTTTAAGAATACTGATGAAACTAATGCACAAGCATCATGTGCCAAGCACTATTGTAAGCGCTATATTTATATTAACTCATTAATACTAAAACTATTCCCTGAGGGAAATATTATTATTTCCATTTTATACAAGACAAAGGCATGAGGTTAATTTGCCTAAAGCGAGAATTCCAGTCCAGGTAGTCTGGCTCCAAAGTTGAAGCTCTTCACCCCTTCTATAGTCACTAGGTACTTGCAAACACCTTTCCCTTTCATCCTCCAACTACTCTTAATTTTCCACCACTGAGGCTGTCACCCTCATTTCCCTCATTTATTTCCTCCTCATCTCTAAGCAGCCTAATTTAACAACGTACTAATTGGTTTCCTTACTTTTAGTCACTGTTTAAGTAATTTTCCTTAAAATTCATTTCCTTAAAATGTCTGGTGGTTTCTCTTAAGGTGACCCCTACTTTCCTGTCCAACTTGATCTTTAATTCTCACCTTAAACTCTTTGCCTTAGACAGGTGACCTCTTCATGAGTCTCCCAAACCCACTGTGTTCACGTGCACTGCTTAGACTTTGCTCTAGTTACTCCTCCAACCACTAACTTCCCCCACCCTTTTATCTCACAGATCCTTCAAGGCCCACAGTAGTAGCATTTCCTCCATAAGGCTATCCCCAACCAATTCAACTCTCCCTCTTGGCCCCAGGAAGACTACAGGGATGCTTAAGAAAAACGCTTTTATGGGGCGCCTGGGTGGCTCAGTCGGTTGAGCGTCCGACTTTGGCTCAAGTCAGGATCTCGCAGTTTGTGAGTTTTAGCCCCACATCGGGCTCTGTGGTGACGGCTCAGAGCCTGAAGCCTGTTTCAAATTCTGTGTCTCCTCCTCTCTCTGCGCCCCCATGCTCATACTCTGTCTCTCTCTGCCTCTCAATAATAAATAAACGTTAGGAAAAAATTTTTTTAAGAAAAACCCTTTTATGACACTTTATTGCAAACTATCTTACACAAGTATATTTCTTTTACCCCTAAAAAAGAACAAATTCTAAGGACAGGGCTTAGGATTTCTATTTGTTTTATTATTCCCTGCCCTGACCCCTCATAGTTAACTTTTTAACTATGGCTTCTACTCAATACTTACTGAAGGGATAAAAAAAGAAAACCGTACTCAGTGTCCTACTCGTTCTACAGTGCTCCAGTTCTATAAGAAACCAGCAGAAGGATGGCGGGAGATGAAGGGAGCCAATACAGATGTGGAAGATGTGGAAAAAAGAGGCTTTCAGGGCAGGAGGTAGGTCTTTTCCTAGCCCACCCTGAGCTGGAACAGAAAACTTAGCATATTCTAAGTGGTGAGCCTCCCAGCCTTGGGACAACAGTTGACCTAATGTGCTTACAAATTTACCACTGGATTACTAATATGATATAGGAATAGTGCTCAGCCTCCCACCAGTCATCTAAGACTTGATGAGTTTCATCCAAATTCAAGAAGATAGTCCAAATATACCTTTTTAACAAGTTCTCTCATGGCCAGAAGCTTCCCAGTCTCAGACCCAACAAAGAGAAGCTCTTGTTCTACAGTCTCCACTGCAGAATTCCTGAAAGGAAAACATACCTTGAAGATTGCAAGAACCAATTTTTGTTTCCCCACAGCCTGAATTCTAAATAAATGAAAAAACTTACATATAACCCCCAAAGAATCAACCTTTCCATTGTCAATATAAGCATTTAATTATTTATACCTTAATCTGAAGACAAAATAAACCCTATACCCAAGGGGGGACTTGAACTCACAACCCCAAGATCAAGAGTTGCACAATCTTCCAACTGAGCCATCCAGGTGCCCCAAAGTTATTTTTAAATGTTTTATTCTAACTATAAATGTTATCTAAAGAAAATTTGGGGCACCTGGGTGGCTCAGTCAGTTAAGCGTCCAACTTTGGCTCAGGTCATGATATCATGATTCGTGAGTTTGAGCCCCGCGTTGGGCTCTGTGCTGACAGCTCAGAGCCTGGAACCTGCTTCAGATTCTGTGTCTCCCTCTCTCTCTCTGCCCCTCCCCTGCTTGCACTCTGTCTCTCTCTCTCACTCAAAAATAAACAACCAATTGTCCATAATTCTACCATTTTAGAATAAATTTTGACATTTTTTTGTAGTCTGGTCATAAATTTTCATGTATTTAATTACAAAAAAATTCTAAAAATAAAATTACTGGATCAAATAATTAGAACAATTTTAAGGTCGTTATTACTTGTCTGAGCTTTTTTTCTTAACGATTAGCAAGTTTTTTAGTAGACAGTTGTGGGGGAGGTATCTTAAGGCTTTATAAACATTGTAGGATGCTGTAGTACATTACACTATGTCATAAATATTTTTTCCCTTCTGTTGTCTGCCTTTATGGTGAATTTGTTCTGCTTTCTTTTTTTTTTCTCAAGTTTACTTATTTTGAGAGAGAAAGAGTTATTTTGTGCAAGAGTGGGGGAGGGGCAAAGAGAGAGGGAGACCAAGAATCCCAAGCAGGCTCTGAGCAGTCACTGCACAGCCCAATGCCGGGCTTGAACTACAAACTGCGAGATCATGACCTGAGCTGAAACCAAGAGCCGGACGTTCAACTGACAGAGCCACCCAGGCGCCCCTACTTTCTTTTTATATAACAGAAGTTTTAAGTTTAAAGTAGACAGGGTATTTTTTATTCTCCCATTTGGCTTTTTTTTTTTTTTTTTTTTTTTTTACTTAATATGGTATTATAAAGAACTTTTTCATAATAATTTTCATACTTATCATTTCTTAGGTTGCACAATATTCTATCAAGTGGCTATAATTTCCTACAACTTTTTTCTACTAGTGCACATTCACTTAGCATAAAATGCTCCCCCAAGTATTTTTTTAAAGGAATTATAAATCAAGGGGCTTGGTAATATCAGCTTTCTCCTCTGTCATCCTACTTAATTAAGCCATCCAAGAAACTAAATCCCCTGGGTGGCTACAGAACTCAGGTCATGCTTTGTGGATGGGAAAAATCAACTGAATGACAGAAATACTAACATGACAACTTGAGAATCTCCCCTTGGATTATTCTAAAATAGAAAATGCTTAATCAATCTTGACTTTAAAGAATTCAGTAAAACTTTCCCTGTTATTTTTTTTTTTTTTTTAATTTTTTTTTTCAACGTTTTTTATTTATTTTTGGGACAGAGAGAGACAGAGCATGAACGGGGGAGGGGCAGAGAGAGAGGGAGACACAGAATCGGAAACAGGCTCCAGGCTCCGAGCCATCAGCCCAGAGCCTGACGCGGGGCTCGAACTCACAGACCGCGAGATCGTGACCTGGCTGAAGTCGGACGCCCAACCGACTGCGCCACCCAGGCGCCCCAAACTTTCCCTGTTATTAATCTAAGGCCAAACAACCTATCTCCTTGAATCTAAAAAAGAAAGGACTTGTATTAAAAAACCAAAAATCAGTGGATAACACAGAAGAACAATTACCTTGCTCCAATGGATACAGTGATGACATTGTCCAGGTTGAGTTTGCACCACTGCTCCACATCATATGCAAAAGTTGCACTGAACATAGCTCTTCTGACCTTATGGGATGTGCAGGCCAGGAAAATGGAAGCCAGCTGGTCTCTGAACCCAGTTTTGCCATCTTCAAACAGTTTGTCTGATTCATCTACCACCAGCCACTCAACACTAAGAAATAACAACACAATTTGTGGGTATTGAACTGGAAGATCTAAGACGCTTCACTAAATTGTGGGGACACAAGAAGTCAAACCATTATGCTCCTTCTCAGATCCACACAGCATACCAGAAAAAGGTAAAATAAAAATCAGCAGGAAAAAGGTAAAAACAAGATAAACATAGTGTTCTATTCTGTTAGCCTCAAAGAAAGGAGGTCCCATTAGCAACAACAGAGCTTCACATAGACCTTATAAACTCCATCACCACTGCTGAAAGCTATGAAAACATCTAAGGGAATTCTGTACTAACTACTTATCAGAATCTGTAACTTTCTTCTAGACCAGACAGTTATTTTCCTGTGTTTAATAAAAACCATGTTCTCAGCACAAACACTGACTAGAAGCTGGTAGATTGCAAGCTCCAAAAGGCAATAATACAAGCAATCAAGGACAAAATATAATCAACCAAGTGAAAATACACATAAGAGAGATTAAAATGTTATCTGTACCTTGTTAAATCTATTCCTGGAGGATCCTGCTTTAATAAGTAGATTAGTCGATTTGGAGTAGTCACAAGAATATCTATAGGAGAAACAAATAGTACAGATTGTAAAAGCAAGATTCATTTCCCTCAAACTAGGGAATTAAGTCTCCTGAATTTCAGTGAATAACCTGAAGAGGGGAGAGGAGGGGGAGGTTATACTCGCTATCTTATTACACCAACACAAGTTCTTTCTTATTTGTAAGCTAACATATATGTTTTTTTAATCCATCATAGCACAAATTATGCTTACTCTCCTTTTATATTTGATCTGCCTACTCAACTTCTAAGAAGCAAGAACACTATAATCCAACAGTGTTATTTTCAAATACTTCATTTTGTTTTTCAGAAAAATCCTTTCTTTAAATGAAATTTTACTTAGAAGCTCAAGATGAAAGACAGGTAAAAGCTGGTTTTCTGACTGATACAAGGGTAGGGATGTGAGCCATTCTTACCTGCAGAGTATTTCCACGGCAGATTAAAAATCAATAGTATAAGGCAGGGTTTCTCAGCCTTAGCACTACTGACATTATGGTCCAGATAATGTTTTGTTGTAGGGGACAGTCTTGTGCATTGCAAGATGTTTAACAGCATCCCTGGCCTCTACCTACCACAGGTTAGTAGCACCCCAGTTCTGACAACTTAAAGTGTCTCCAGATATTGCCAAATGTCCCTGGGGTGGAAGGTGGGTGGGGGCAAAATTGCCTCTGGTTGAGAATCACTGGTATATATTTATATAACTACTGAGTGGGAACGGGGAGATCTCTTTTAGCTTCTCTAAACACCAAACTGATTGTGTGCATGCCTACATTTTTAAGAACTCTTAGGTGACAGAATATCTGTAATTTGCAAGTCCCTTGTATGCTCTACAGCTCAAACATGAATCCCTTACCAAACTTCTTAGATGATTTAGGTCCAAATTTCTTGGCTGCCACTGCTGCTTTGTGTATCATGTGTATCCTGAATCCTGTTCCCTCAGAGATTTTTACTAACTCTCGGTGAATCTAAAATGGAAAATGATAAAAACATTAGCTGTTAAGATACTTAAATGAGATGTACTGTCTTGTTTACATTATTAAAATAAATCTATTACCAACCCATGAATAAGTTATTTATTTACCTTAAAGTTTTATTTATTTAAGTAAACCCTATACTCAATGTGGGAAATTAAACCCATAATAACATGTACATTAACCTGGAATCTCGGCATTTTCCAATCTGCTATGTACTGTTTTTAGAACATAGTGCTATTATAAAACTATTTCATACTTGGCATGTATTTTCTATTAAGCACATTGGAAGGGTAGAACACGTCACTGTATGTTTTTTTTTTCCTCTCAAAAACTGAGATGAGGTTTCATTCACCTAGGTGAGAAAAATACATTTTAGAGAGGAACTATATATTACCGTAGCCTAAGCTTAAAACGTCTTAGAGCATTTACCAAAGAATCATTAATGTTAAAATCGTTGTTTTAGAACATCATAAAAAGACAAAAAACTTGCCCATGAACAGTAAGATACAGAATAGAGTGCCTGTACAGAATACTTGCCCATGCCAAAAAACAAGGACCTTACTCTTTTTGAGATCTTTTTATTACCCTCATAAAAGAAATGACTGAAGCAAACACCAAACCCATCCTCTTTCAAAGCTACAAGTCATACCTGGTTGGCAAGTTCTCGTGTTGGTGATATAATCAGGGCTCTGAAGCCTTTATTTGTGGGTTGTTTTAGTTGCATCAAAATGGGAATGCTAAAAGCCAAAGTCTTTCCAGATCCAGTAGGAGCAGAAGCCAGAAGTTCTCGACCCTAAAAACAAGGCATATTACATATAAGTACATAAACTTTTCAGAGCGTGGTTAAGTAATGCAACCAGCCACAGAAATAATAAAATAATCATAACGAATGCAGTCATTCATATTCCCACTGCTAATCTAACTTTTCCCACATTTGCTTTTCTAACATCATCCACCAGTGCCCCAGTGGAGTTTCTGAGCATTGCCACCAAATTCCATTTGAACTGGGTAAAGAATATGGATAACTAAAATCCAAAGATAATTCAAAACCTCAAGTATTTCCATTACTTCAATTTTTCTTTTGCACTAAACTCTTATCAAAGCAAAATTCTAAAACCAACTTTTCCCCCCAATATCAGTATTGCTCAATCCCTAGGGAAGATGTTTTTTTTTTTTTTTAAGTTTGTTTATTTATTTTAAGAGAGAGCGAGTTAGCGAATGAGTGTGGGGGGAGAAGCAGAGAGAGAATCCTAAGCAGGCTCCATGCCGTCAGCACAGAGCTCAACTCGTGGCTTGATCTCATGAACCATGAAATCATGACCTGACCTGAAAATTAAGAGCCGGACACTTAACCAACTGAGCCACCCAGACGCCCCTCCATAGCGAAGGTTTTAATAAATAACAGAATGGCTGAAGGTAATAAATAAAAACTGGCAATATCCTGAGTGACAGTAATTTATGTGACAGTCTTCAAAAAGTCACTATGATTTTAAAGCTTTAAGTTGCAACAGAAATAATCTTAAATGAAAATTAGAAGCAAATTTACTATAATGTGAGTCAACATCATTCAAAAGTACTCTCACTTCAGTTCCCAAAGAAAACAGAAAGGACAAGTATGGATGAAAAGGTAACACATATCTTTTGGCTACCAGAACCAAAGGCCATCTTGGCTACCTGGGGGGAAAAGTCAGCTCTCGTTAGTACAAAAAGAAACCTCAGAAAAATTTCATTTCCAAAACTCTTAAATTAATCCATACCTCTATCAACCAGTAGATAAACAAATTGTGGTATTTTCAAACAACAGAATTCTACTCACAAATTACTGATCAATGCAACATGGATAAATCTCAAAAACAATCTATGCAGAGTAAAAGAAACCAGAGATAAAAAAATAAAAATAAATAATGGACGATACCACTTACATGACATTCTAGAAGAGGCCAAACTAATATACATGCAATAGAAACTAGAACAGTGGTTACCTCTGGGCAGGAGTGAGGACTGAATGGAAAGGGCACAGAATTTTCTGGAGCAACAGAAATGTTACACATCCCCACTGGGGTGACAGTTACATAGGGTATGCCTTGTTGGAATTCACTGAACTGTGAACTTACAATGTATGCATTTTATTATATAAAGTATACTTCAATAGCAAAAAGTATTGGGGAAAAAAAAGTCAGGCTGTACAAGAATTCTATATTTCAGAAATAGTTCCTGGGAATTATAAATTAATCAGGGATGAATAAACAGAACAGTCCTTATCCTCAGAGGGTTTACACTCTAGAAAAATGCAAAAGGTAAACATAATTAGTATAAACATAAAGTGTAAGATAAATGTGGTAAGAAAAAGAACACACTGAATACCTTGGAGAACTGGTGGTAGAGGAAACAGGGTTGGTAAAAGAAAAAGATCACATCGAATTATAGTGATATGGTGGCACAGACATTTGAGATGGACCTTAAAAGTAAAGGGAGGATTTCAACAGGGGGAGATAAGGTAGAAAGGAAAACTTCAAATATGGAAGAGAACGGGCTAATACACAGAGGAAGGAATGTTAGAGGCATCATAGACCTTCATACTCACATGCAGCATAACTGGAATGGCTTGCATTTGGATTGGTGTAGGCATCTGGAAGCCTGCATCTAGAATGTTCTGAAGTAGTCGAGAATTGATTTTATATTCCTGGTCAAGTTGCTGAAATGTAGCAATTGGGTCAGGAAGATCAGTTCCTTGGACATGAATTTTGTGTTTATTCCGGAAGAAGTTTATCTGAAAAGTGAAAGAAAGGGGTCACCATAACTATGGTCATATACTTTATAAGATGTTATAAAGCAACAGTAACAGTTTCCAGCATAAGCTTTAGTAGCATGAAACTTTTTGGTGAAATTCCAAGCACTAAAAGATACAGATACTAGATATATTTCATGCCCTTTCATAGACAGAAGACCTTCATAACAATAAAACCCATCCATCCACTTTCTTCATATTAATGTGTCAATACCATGAGTAATGTGTTATTCATATTAATATGCTACCATAATTATTAACTTGTAATTTTATATAAGCTTCTAGAAGGCAGAAATTGAATCCATCTAGTATTTTTCTTTATATGCCACTTAACCACGCAAGTGCCAATGCTTTTTGATGATTTACTCTAAACTCTACTTATTAAAACTGAGGACCAAAAACAGAGTCTAGAGTGTTGATTTGGTTTATTTTCCATTCTCTGATAGAGAGCCAAATTCTGGATTCTGGGTTCCTGAAGTGAGCTGAACAATATTCTCCATCTGTAACATGGCAGGCGTGCAACAGACATGACAATGATATATTTGTTGTTTTTTCTGTATTCTACTCCCCCTAGTCCCAAGGTATAAAATACGTTTCTTAAGAATTCTAACTCTCAAATCCCTGTCAGAGGAAATCTTTCTAAACCAGCTTAACAAAGAGAAGAAAGGGGGAAAATTTTGTTTATCAAAGGGGATATGAAATTTAAAAAGATTCATTCCAAATACATTATCAATCTTGAAATTTGAACAGGTCAAAAAATTACATAGTATGTAGTATATAAATATAGTATACTATATAAGAATAGTATGTATGTGTGTATACACACATACTGTATTCACTTTTACCAACAGAACACTCCAAGGACAAGGGAAAATTCACTAGGTCAGAAAATCAACTGGGGCTAAGACATTTTTCTAACCTTTTCTTTTCTGAGATTCTCCAACTTCCCTGAAGTTAGTTTATTTTCTCTTTTAATTTTTTTATCTTCAATTTTTGCTTCCACAGATGATATCCACTGTATAGAACCTTCTTCTTGAGAAGTAATTTCTAAAATATATATCAAAAAATTAAAAGATTTTAAATGCAACATCCTTTTTTTTCTTAATGTTTATTTATTTTTGAGAGAGAGAGAGAGAGTGAACATGAGCAGGGAAGAGCAGAGAGAGAGAGGGAAACAGAGGATCCAAAGCAGGCTCCAGGCTCTGAGCTGTCAGCACAGAGACCAATGTGAAGCTAGAACCCATGAACTGTGATATCATGACCTGAGTCGAAGTCAGATGCTTAACCAACTGAGCCACCTAGGCGCCCCTTAAGTGCAACATTCTTGAGTGTAGCAAACAGGCCATAGCTTCACACTAAAGTAAAGCACTAGCTAATACAACTAGAGAAAAGAAAGTAATAAGAGGTATAAAAATTGGAAACGGAGAGGCAAGTTCTCTGTTGGTAAAATCAGAGCTCTGAAGTTATTTCAGCTGTGTAATATGTAGATGACTGTATACTTGAAAACAACAAGAGATCAAATTGAAAATACTTAAATAACAGATTCCAGGGGCGCCTCTGTGGCTCAGTCAGTTAAGTGTCTGATTTTTGATATCAGCCCAAGTCATGATCTCATGGTCCCTGAGATTGAGCCCCATATGGGGCTCTGCATTGACAACTTGGAGCCTGCTTGGGATTCTCTCCCCGCCCCCCTCTATGACCCTCTCCCTCTTGCTCTGTCTCCAAATAAATAAAAACATTTAAAAAAATTTAAGAGAGATTTCAATGAGACAACCAGTTTTTCTGTATGTAACCAGTTAGAAAATAAATACTATGAAAGAAAATATTTCACTTATAATAGCAATGAACACAGCATAGTAAGGACTACTGTAATATAAAGATAGCCATTCTCACTATAACTAAAATTAGTTTAACGAAAAGTCATGACAGGATTGTTTTGGAAACCAGACTAGCTGACTTTAAAATTCATGTGGCAGACACCTGGGTGGCTCAGTCAGTTGAGTGTCTGACTTCTGCTCAGGTCATGATCTCATGGTTCATGAGTTCGAGCCCTGTGTCGGGCTCTGTGCTGACAGCTCAGAGCCTGGAGTCTGCTTCGGATTCTGTGTCTCCCTTGCTCTCTCTGGCCCTCCCCAGCTTGAGCTCTCTCTGCCTCTCAAAAATAAACGTAAAAAAAAATAAAGTTCACATGGCAAAATAAATATGTAAGAATAACCTTAAAAATTCTAAGAAGAACAATAAGCAAGACCACTTCTGGTATTTCTTTTAAAATTTTTTCACTTCACTGAGGCACAATTGACATACAATAAATTGCATTTATTTGAAGTATAAATTTGAGAGGCGCCTGGGTAGCTTAGTCGGTTGAATGTCCGACTCTTGATTTCTGCTCAGATCATGATCTCACGGTTCATGGGTTTGAGCCCCATGTTGGGCTCTGTGCTGACAGTGCAGGGCCTGCTTGGGATTTTCTCTCCCTCTCTCACTGCCCCTAGCCCTCTTGCACTCTCATTCTCTCTCTCAAAAATAGATAAATGACATTTAAAAAAAAGTATAAATTTGAGGAATTTTGACATATGTATACACCTGTTAAATCATCACCCCATTCAAGCTATACCCATCACCACGCCAAATTTCCTTGTGGCCCCTTTTAATGCACTGCTCTATCCCTAAGCAACCACATATCTGCTTTCTCACTAGAGATAATTTGCTTTTCTGGAATTTTATATAAATGGAATCATGTAATATATGCTCAATTTAGTCTGGCTTCTTTCACTCAGAATAGTTATTTTGAGATTCATCCATGTTGAGCATGTGTCAATAGTTAACTTTTTTACTTATACGTAGCATTCCATTGTATGGATATACAAATTGTTTATCCTTCACCTATTGAAGGACATTTGGGTCATTTCCAGTTTTTAGCTACTGAAAATAAAGCTGCTATGAACATGCGTGTAGAAGTCTTTGTGAGGACATAGGCTTTCCTTTCTCTTAGGTAAATTCTTGGAGTGAAATACGTGCATCATATGGTAGGTGTATGTCTAACTTTTTTTTTTTTAATTCCTTTGTCAATTTCTACCCAAAAAGCCTACTGGAATTTTAACTGAGTTTGTTTTACATTGATTCTACATTATCATTTTAGGGAGAAAATATTTAGTTGAACAATCAAAGCATGATATGCCATGGGGCACCAAGGTGCCTCAGTCAGTTGAGCGTCTGACTCTTGATTTTGGCTCAGGTCATGATCTTAAGGTAGTAGGATTGAGACTCTCTACCTCTGTCCCTCTTCCACACATGTGTGCATGTGCTTTCTCTCTTTCTCAAACAAAAACAAAAACAAAAACAAAAACATGGTGTGCCACACCACTCTGCACTATGCCACATATGTGCTAAGTTATATTTCTGGTTGCTTAACATTTGAATCCTTTTCCCAAATTTGTGGCTGGTCATTTTTTTTTTTTTTTTCTTTTAACTAATTTTGGTGGAAGGCTTTGCAGTCAGGGAAGTAAAATGACTGTTATTGTAACACTGTAACAGCAAAACTGTGGAAACAAAGTAAATGTCCTTATACAAGGACTTGTCAAGTCAATTATGTAATAACATCCCTACAATGTGTAATGGCATACCCTATACTATGATTCAATGAACACAGCAGTGGACTTCCTGTTGATACAATGTTTCTGGTAGACAATTCCAAAATACCTAAATTTAAATCTATTTGTTAACACTGAAATTCCATTTCTTTTTCTTTTAACGTTTATTTATTTTGAGTTTGAGAGAGAGAGAGAGACAGAGGGAGACAGAGGGAGACAGAGAGAAAGAGCTCGCCAGGCATACAAGCAGGGGAGGGGCTGGGGGAGAGAATTCCAAGCAGGCTCTACACAGAGCCCAACAGCCCAATGTGGGGCTCCATCTCAGGAACATGAGATCATGACCTGAGTCGAAATCGAGAGTCAAACGCTTAACCAACTGAGCCACCCAGGTGCCCCTGAAATTTCTTTTTTTTTAAAAAAAAAAAATTTTTTTTTTAACATTTATTTATTTTTGAGACAGAGAGAGACAGAGCATGAACGGGGGAGGGTCAGAGAGAGGGAGACATAGAATCTGAAACAGGCTCCAGGTTCTGAGCTATCAGCACAGAGCCCGACGCGGGGCTCGACCTCACGAACCGCGAGATCATGACCTGAGCTGAAGTCGGCCGCTTAACCGACTGAGCCACCCAGGCGCCCCTGAAATTTCTTTTCTAAGAATTTATCAGATATAACCCCCACATACACACAAAGATAAGTGGAATAGCATTTATTGCCAACACGATAATAGCAAAAGTGAGGAAACAAACTAAATGTCCATCACAAAGGAATTTGTTAAATTGATTATGGAATGTACAATGGGATACTATTTTGTTAAAATGAGAAAGGCAGTGCAATTCCTACTGGTTGCAAACAATCTCCAAATATGTTGTTGTTGTTGTTTTAACAAAGTGTAGGAGGAGGAAGGGTTCAGAATAGAATAACATATACAGTATGCTATTATTCAGGTAATAAAAGGAAGTATAATTATAATGAATATATATCTTTACAAAAATACATAAGAAAATGATTAATAGTGGTTGCCTCTGGAGAAATAGGGGACTAGAAATAGTGAGAAGAATGAGAAGAAGATTTGCTTCTAACCACTGTATAACTTTTAAAAACCATGTATAAGGATTTATTTTATTGAAAAAGGTAAACAGCTAGGAAACTTAACAGCTATAACAAAGAAGATACAGTACAGAAATAAACAACCAAACCTATGAAAAATAGGCAAAGAGTAAGAACAGATGGTTCACAAATGTTGAAATGTAAATATCCACTAAAGCATAAAAAAATGCTCAACCTCACCAGTTATCAAGAAAATATAAACAAAAAAAGTTTCATTCATTAGATTGACAAAGAATTTAAGACCAGTAGTATCCAGCATTGACAAGGGTGTGGGAAGTCATTTTTCAGTATATGTTTAGAGAAAGAAGTGAGCATACTCTTTCAGCCAGTGATTCCACTTTTGGGATGCTAATTACAGAAATAACAGGACCTATGGAGCACCTGGGTAGCTCAGTCCTTTGAGGACTCTTGATTTTGGCTCAGGTCATGATCTCTAGGTTCGTTAATTCAAGCCCCAAGCCAGGCTCTGCACTGACAGCTGACAGTGTGGAGCCTGCTTGGGATTCTCTCTCCCTCTCTCTCTGCCCCTCCCCACCCTCAAAAATAAGTAAATAAACATTTATTTAAATTTTTACTTAAAAAAAAAAAGAAATAACAGGACAAAAGGATATATGTACAAGTATCTTTTTTTTTTTTTTTTTTTTTTTTTGAGAGAGAAAGAGAGTGTGAGTGAGCAGGGGGAAAGGGGCACAGAGAGAAAGAATCTTAAGCAGGCTCCACACTCAGTGCGGAGTCCAACTTGGAGCTCAATCCCACGACCCTGGGATTATGATCTCAGCCCGAAATCAAGAGTCGGAGGCTCAACCAATTGAACCACAAATATCTAAGGCCCTCCACAAATACCTTTATTGTAACAATATCTGTAATGGGAAATACCTGGAAACAACCTGAATGCCATTAACTAATGGAATGACAGTATATTGTCTGACCTTAAGCCTGTATTAATATTTTTGTAATTGAAAAAAAATAATAAAGAAGGAAAAAAAGAAACCAAGAACTAACCTGAAGTCATCATCTTCCTCTTTTTTTTGTTCTGCTCCCTCTTCCTTTCAGTTAGGCTTTCTTTTTTCTCTTCATCTTGAAGCGGGACAGACTTCTTGTTTCCAAAGAAGTCCAGTCCCTGCAGCACCTCTGAAGAATCAAAGTCATATTTCCTTTTTCCTACCTAAAACCCAAAAAATTTAAAAAGCAATCTACCGACTGACATTGCTTTCACCCAAGCAGTATTGGCAAGTAAGGATGTGGGTATAATAACTCACCATCTTTTTTTACCTTTCACCAAGGGTGAAAGGTGTTTGTTGAACTGACAAGTGTGTTTTGGGCAAATAGAACACAAGATGACAACTTTCCTGACCTTTTAACAGTAATAATCATAATAGCAATTAACACATATATGCTTATCAGCATAACATCTATATGCTGTCAGGCAGATTTCTAAGCATGTTTGTATATATTAAATTACCTCAGCCTTCAACAACGGTAAGAGGTAAACAGCGATATTACCAATGAAAAAATTCTCGGCATTTGGAGGTCAAACAACTTGACCAAGGTCTCAAAAGTATTTGGACCCCCAAAATCTGTCTCAAGTTCAGACTCTTAACACCATACTGCCAGAGAAAGGTGAAACACACGTGTCGCCCGATGACAAGGTTGATGCTTAAGATTTTCCATAATCGGGCCCCAACTAACTTCTCCTGGCTTATCATTCACCCGCCACTTCCCTATGTAAGATTCCCCATTTCTAAATCACTCTTCTCATAGGTAACTTTACACGCCACGAGGGTGTGGGAATAAAAAGACCCATGCCCACTAAAGCTATACGCACGGCAAACCAACCTGGGTAGACTACAGTGAAAGAAACTGTTCTCTTCATTTTGGGTTAATTTTTTTGAAATCCCTTTCCACCAGTTTTGGAGAAATAGCTACTTTTGAAAGGATTCTAATTGTGCTTTGAATAAACTAGAAACCGGTGAGGGGGCAAGGGTCTCCGTGCCAGGCCCACCTAAGACTATAAAAGAGGAGTAAGAGTTCACTCGGAAGGCAGGACTTGACCGGATAGGTCTGCGCTCGAACCCAACGCAAAAAGAAAGGAAATGCCTCACGACCAGGCCACGGCCTCCGCGTGCCGGCTCTACCAGTAGCCAGATCATTTTCGGGCTCCTGCGCCTTCTCTGTTACTCAGACTTGTTGCTCTGCGCACAGTACCTGGAATCGCGCCGCGTCCGCCGAGAAACGTCTCACGTCGAATTTGGCCCCCACGCCAAGCCGGCGAAAGAGATCGTGAGCATCCATTTTTACCCAGACAGCTCCGCGACCGCAGGGCGCCTGCGCAGAGAACTTCTTCTCCTAGAAAGTCTGGGGCCCGAGCCGTGGGCGGAAGTGGTTGCGGGGGGGGCGGGGGGGCGGGGAGGAGGGGGCGGAGCCTGGCGATTCTGAGAGGCTGGATCGTATAGCCTGTCTTTGTTGATTAAAAAAATTATTTATCAAGATGCTCTTATGCCGGGCACTGTTCTAGACTTTTATGGGTAGTTTGGTGAACGACACCTTAAGATTCCCCACCTCAGGAAACTTACATATAAGTGGAGACAAAATTGTTAACTAAGCAAGATAATTTCGAAAGTGAAAAGCGCTGTGAATGAAACAAGTAACAGTGTAATTGATAGAGAAAGGCACCGGGAGCAACTTCTAGGCAAATTAGTCAGGTTCATTCTGAAGAAGTGATATTTGAGCTAAGAGAAGGCAGTCGTTCCCAGATCCGGGAACAGCATTCCAGGTAGAGGAAACATGTATTTGAAGAAGGGGGGAAAAAGGTTTGAAACATTGAGGAAATAGAAAGGTCAGGGTGACTGGAGCCAAGTTGCAATGAGGAAATGTAGTACAGATAAGGTTGGAGGGACAAATAGAAACCAGATCTCATTGAGTCGTATAAGGAGGTCATAGTAAGGAATTTGGATTTTAATCTAAACTTGCTGTGAAGGTATTAATTATTATTTTTTTTTTTTTGCTGCGAGAACATGATTTAGCATACTACATTGTATTTATTTTCTTCATTGTATTTGTACTGTACAAAATTATTCACTTATGCATTGCCTCTCCCCGTCCTAGAATGAAAGTCCATGAGCACAGGAATCTAATTTGCTTCACTGCTGTATTCCCAGTTTCTGTGCACTCTTCAATAAATATTTGATGACTGAATGAGTGAATGTTTTATAAAAGATTACTCTGGCTATTTAGAGAATGGATGTAGAAAGGCTAAGACTGGAAACAGGAAGGCTAGTCAAAGTAGAAATGATGATGGTGGCTTAGTTTAGGGTGGGTCTCTGTGTGGATAGAGATGAATGGATAGATTTGGGATCTATTTGGCGGTAGAGCTAAATGCACCTGATTGATTTTACGTGGAGGTAATGGAAAGGGAGGAATCACACAAATCACTCCGAGGTTTTTTGCCTAGACCCCTGGGTAGATGGTATGCCATTTACTGAGCTAGGAACCACTATGGAAGAACAGGTTTTTGGTGAGGATGAGGCATAGGAGTGGTGGTGGTGGTGAGGAATTAATCGCTATGTTTTGGACATGTTAAGATACCTAATTGACTTTAAGCGGAGAAGTCTGGGTAGGTAGTTGGTTCCCTAAGTCTGAATCTCAGGGAGAAAGGTCAAGGCTGGAGAAATAAATCTAGGAGCCATCAAAATATAAATGGTACAATGGAATACTATCTAAAAAGCATTTAACTTATTAAAATTGAGTTATACATATTCAACCAAAGAGTGTAAGAAATACTTTAAATAGTGTGGGTAATTCCTTTACATTCAAGGAAAGCAAGTGTGGAGTAAGCATGAGATGGGGAATGTAAATCTGCTGTATTCTCAGATGGAATCAGCCCCCCCCCCATTTCCCTCTCATAGAAGGAGAATCGTGATGTTCAACTTGTGTCCACTTTTTAAAAATAAGTATTTTTCATGAAACCTGACCCATAAGTGAAAGCCCGAAGTACTTTATCTGTTGCTTCATGAAAACAATTTATCTCAACATGGGAGGAAAATAATTGACGTAGAGCTTATTAGGAAGTGAAATGTTGGCCTTCAATTTGGCACATAAATATGGTCATAACTATTTAAAAAATCAACGTGTGAAACCACAACTACCATACTTTATAGGAGATTTAAGGAATTTCCAAGAATAATTCTATTTCATGAATTTTCTTCTCTTCATGAATTGACTTCAGAACCCAATCCCTATGTAAGTGGTGACAAGCCATATCTAAAAGCATAATCATGTGGCCAACAGACTCATGAAAAGATGCTCAACATTACTCATCATCAGGGAAATGCAAATCAAAACTACAATGAGATATCACCTCACACCTGTCAGAATGGCTAAAATCAAAACCATAAGAAACAACAGGTGTTGGCAACGATATAGAGAAAAAGGAAACGCAAATTGGTGCAGCCATTGTGGGAAACTGTATGGAGGTCCCTCAAAAAATTAAAAATAGAACTACCATATGATCCAGGAATTGCACTACTGAGTATTTACCCCCCAAATACAAAAACATTAATTCAAAGGGATACATACAACTCTATATTTATTGCAGCATTATTTATAATAGCAAAAGTATGGAAGCAGCCCAAGTGTTCATTGATAGATAAATGGACAAAGGAACTGTGAGATAACTATCTATCTGTCTATCTATCTATCTATCATCTATCTATTTAGATATATAGATACATATTTGTCATTATATATATATGGGAATATTAGTCATAAAAAGAATGAAATCTTGCCATTTACAACAACTTGGATGGAACTAGAGAGAGATGATATATAATGCTGAGCAAAATAAGTCAGATAAAGACAAATACTATATGATCTCACTCATATGTGGAACTTAAAAAGCAAACAAACAAAGGGGGAAAAAAGAGACAAGCCGAAAAACAGACTCTTCTTTAAATTAAAAAAAATTTTTTTTTAAATTTTTGGGTATATATATTTAAATTTTTTTAATTAAAAATTTTTAACATTTATTTTTGAGAGACAGAGCATGAGCAGGGGAGGGGCAGAAAGAGAGGGAGACACAGAATCTGAAGCAGGCTCCAGGCTCTGAGCTGTCATCACAGAGCAGGAGGCAGGACTCTTGAACCCATGAACCATGTTGGACACTTAACAGACTGAGCCACCCAGGCGCCCCTTATTTTATTTTAGTTAAAAAAATTTTTTAAGGTAATCTCTACACCGAGTGTGGGGTGTGAACTCAAGACCCCAAGATCAAGATTTGCCAGCCAGACACCCCCAACTGGCTTACTGACTTACATAGACTCTTACTATGGAGAACAAACTGATGGTTACCACAGGGAAGGTGCGTGTGTGGGGGGGTGGCAAATAGGGGATGGGGATTAAAGATTAGACTAGTCATGATGAAAAAATAAATTAAAAAAAAGCATGATTATGAAGGTGGTCACTTAGATTGTGTGAATAGGGGTGAGAAGGGGACCCAGGACTGACCCTTAGAGTACCCCAACATTTAGAGATCAGGTAGATTAGAGAAGACTACACCTATAACACAGAAGTTTGAGAAGAAGTAACCAGGGAGGTAGGAAGACAAGGAATGTGGTGTCACCAAAGACAGAAGAAAATTTCAGGAAGAAGGCAAGGTAGGCTGTTTTAAAGGCTGTTGAGAGACTGAGGACCAATGAGAAAGGTTACTACATTTGGCAACATGGAGGTCACTAGTGACCCTGATAATATCAGTTTCAGTGGCATGATGGATGCAAATGATTGAATTGACAAAGGTGGACTGTGTTGAAGCAAACTCTTTGCAATAGGTTAGGCTGGGAAGGAAAACAGAGAAGTTGGGTGTTAACTAGAAGCAGATGTGGGCTCAAAGGACGTTTCGCTTTTTGTTTTTGATGTTTTTAAAGATAGATGCTAAGGGATGCTTGTAAATCGTAAGGAATGATCCAGTGAAAAGATAGAAATTGTTGATGCAACAGAGAATGGAGGCAAACTAATGGGAAGGGAATGGGATGAAATTTTGTCAGGGAGCATTGGAGAGTTGAGGATGGAAGAAATGATATGAAAATAGTGTCCTCTAAGAGTGAGAAAATGAACTTAGTAGGAAAATGTGTAACATTGCTGAGCAGTGAATGCCCATAGGAGTTGGAGATAGTGACTTAAAAAAGAAACCAATCAGCATGATTCAGTTGCTTAGATAAGGGTATGAACATGTTGTAGTGTTGAATTTAGCCAGGGTTAAAATTTTTCAGGTAAATATGATAGAGGGTTGTCACAGAATTCTTTGTGACCCAATCTCTGCCCCCCCCCCCCCCAAAAGCCCCCTGGAATTGGTGGTTCAACAGAGGGTTAGCCTCCTGAGACCTAGGGATGGTTCTCCTTGTTAAGAATAACACTCTGGGTTGGGGCACCTAGGTAGCTCAGTCAGTTGAGTGTCCGACTCTTGATTTCAGCTCAGGTCATGATCTCATGGTTCTTGAGTCCAAGCCCTGCATCAGGCTCTGTGCTGATAGTGTGGAGCCTGCTTGAGACTCTCTCTTTCTTTCTCTGCCCTCCCCATCTCAAAAATAAATAAACATTTTTTAAAAAAGAATACTCTAGGTTATATTAATCCATTATGCCTCCATTCTTTCAGAGGAACAAATTGTATTGAGTGTTGAATATATATGCTCTATACTTTAACTCTCGTAAGCATGTAGTTGGAGTTAAAGAAGTCTGAGTTTAAATCCCTCCCAGCCTGTCCATGTAGGCTGTGACCTATTCAGATGAACCTGATTGGACTAATTTCCTCATCAGGACCAATTTCCTCATTTGTGAAATGATGATCGTGACACTTCAGGATTGTTCTGAGAATTGAGCTTGGCTCATAGGCCAATCATGGGTTTGGGCTATCAGAAAGGCTTACAGGTGAATCCAGTTGTATCTACTAATGGTGACAACCTTAGACAAGTTATTTCACCAGTCTGCTTCAATTTCCTCATTGGTAAAATAGGGATTATAGGATTATAATATTTACCTTGAAGGCTAGAAACAATAGAATTGTTCACCACACAGGGCTCAAAATGGTTTAAGTGGCTCAAGATACTATATATATATACATCTTCTAACATATAGAGATTATAGTTATTGTTTAAAGTTATTGGAACAAAATCTCATGTATAGTAAGTGCTTAATACGTAATAGTTCTTTTCCATCTTTCAGCCCTTCTCCTAGTTGAGTAGTTCTTGACCCTCACTGCACATTAGAATCTTCTGAGCAACTTAAAAAACAAAACAAAAGAAAACTGGGTCCCATTCCCAGAAATTCTGTCTTGATTGTGTTAGGAACGACCTTTATTTGTTGCCTAACACCAAAGTCAGCAAGTTGCCTTGGATCAGAGTAGCTGGCCTGTAATTTCTGAAAGCTTCTCAAGTGATTTTAATTACAGTCAGGGTTAAGTATCACTGCTGGGGTGTGGGGAGATGGGCAAAATGGGTGAAGGGGGGTGGGAGACACAGGCTTCCAGTTGTGGAATGAATAAGTCATGGGAATAAAAGGTGCAGCATAGGGAATATAGTCAATGATATTGTAACGGTGTTGTGTGGTGATACAGTTGTGGTAAGCATGGCATAACATATAAACTTGTTCAGTCGCCATGTTGTGCACCTGTAACTAATGTAACATTGTGTGTCAACTATATTCAAAAAACTTTTTTAAATCATGAGTTGTGACGAATTTGAGGAATTAGATGACACATTCATAATTTAATCAACTAGATGACGTCTGGCCTCGTTATGTCTTAAAATATCAGTTCCATTTCTTTCCTCTTTATAGCCTCACACTATATTTTGAACATTTAAAGTAATCAGTGTGTATATGCTAAGTTAATGAACATGGAGAAATAGGAACTCTCATACATTGTGTTAAAATATATGTATGTGCATTAAATATATTTGTGTTAAAAAGGTAAAACTGATTCAGCCTCTGTGGAAAAAAATTTGTTGGTTCCTCCAAGCATTAAACATAGAATTACCATATGACCCAGAAACTCTACTCTTAGGTATATACCTGAAATAATTGAAAACAGGCACTCAAACAAGAACTAAAATACATACATGTACATGCATGTTCATAATAGCACTGTTCAAAAAATTAATGAATAAATTTAGTTTTTTAAAGTTTATTTATTTATTTTGAAAGAGAGAGAGAGCAGCAGCAGGGGAAGGGCAGAGAGAGAGGATCCCGAGCTGGCTCTGCATTGTCAGCACAGAGCCTGATGAGGGGCTTGAACTTTGAAACCTCAAGATCATGACCTGAGCTGAAACTAAGAGTTGGACACTTAACTGACTGAGCCACCCAGGTGCCCCTGAATAAATTTATTTTTAATGTTTGAAAAAAAAAAATCACTGCTAGAATTATCTTTTGGAAGCCCAAATGGGACCATGTTGTTTCTCTGCTTAAAAACCTCTCGTAATTTGCCATTGTCTACTGAATGTAGTCTGAGTTCCTGTAACTTGTATGCCAGGCCCTGAGCAATAATTCTCAACACTCTTAAGAAATATGACATCCTCGGGGCGCCTGGGTGGCTCAGTCGGTTAAGCGGCCGACTTCAGCTCAGGTCATGATCTCGCGGTCCGTGAGTTCGAGCCCCGCGTCGGGCTCTGTGCTGACAGCTCAGAGCCTGGAGCCTGTTTCAGATTCTGTGTCTCCCTCTCTCTGACCCTCCCCCGTTCATGCTTTGTCTCTCTCTGTCTCAAAAATAAATAAACGCTAAAAAAAATTAAAAAAAAAAAAAGAAATATGACATCCTCCCACAAATAACTCCAGCTCGGGTTCAACACCCCCCCCGCCCCCCTCAGCCCTTTACTTACCAACTGTGTGACCTTAAGCAAGTTAACTCCTCTAAGCTTTAATTTTATCATCTCATTTTGGCTTTGCTTCTTCTAACTCTGAACCTTGGTTACATATTTTTCTTTCTTTTTGGTATGTCCTCTCTTCTTTTCCTCCCTGGAAAACTCCTATATTTTTCAAAACTCAGCTTTATATCTCCTCTCCTTTGTGAAGCTTACCCTGAATATCCTCTCCTTGACATAATCTGTCTTCTTTCTATGAGTTCTCATGCCACTTCGTAAATACCTCTATTTTAGCTCTTTTCCTATTGCACTGTAATTGTTTCCAAATCTGTCCCACACCAGACTTTAAGCTTCTGGGGGGCTGGGCCTGTATCTCACTTATTCTTATATTATGTTTGCCTCTCATGGAGCCTGTTTCATAATAAGTGGTCAATAAATCTTGTTGAATTAATGAGGTGAAATAAAAATAGACAAGGATCTCTGAAACTGCCAACTTTGTGGATTTAGGAAAGGACCTATGTCTTTTGTTTGGTGCTTTGTAATCAATTTGGGCTGAAGGAATGAAAAAGTCAAATGGAAATTGTCAGACTTCTATCAATTCTGATCTTGACAATGTCCAAGTGACTCATTAAGAGACCATTTCCTCTTGGGGAAAAAAAAAAAGAAACAAAGCAATTTAAAACCATCGTCAATAAAAGTGGCAAGGAAATTGAATCATGGTTTTGTAGAACTGGAATTTCTCCAAAAACCAGTATGGTCTGACTGGTAGACACACATGGTTTCTCAAGTGGACAACTGAGAACACAAAGTCTGGATAACACTGCAGTGGGTGCTAGGTGGGATATCTTGCTTTTATGAACAGAGTGATGATTCCATGCCTTCAAATTATGTCTTTGAAAATATTTTTCTTCTCTATTCCCCGCCTATTATTCCCCCAATTTTGTGATTGTTGTTTTCAGGGTGCTCGGCATGCCCTAGGCCCTAGGGATATACAGACAGATTAGACACAGTCCTTGCTCTCAAGTAGCATCAAGTCTGCTAAGGATAGAGAGCTTCTTTCAGAGAAAGCAAGAAAATTCTGGGTACAGTTGTGTAAGTTATAGAAGGTAAGGAGGTAGTTGCTCTGTGGTGGCAGTATGGGCTTTGTGGAAGGTTAGGAAAGGTGTATAGGGGAGATAAATTTTACATATCCTTAAAAAGATGTTGAGAAATTAGACAAGACAGGTAAAGCTATTTTAAGTAAGGGAAACAGTAGCAACAGACGTAAAGAGGTATGAAAAAAGCCTGTTGTGTTTGGGGATCTACTAGTGGTTCAACAAAGCTGGAAATGGATAAAACCAGACTCTCTTTTTTAAAAAGGTTCATTTATTTTTGAGAAAGAGAGAGACAGCGAGAACAAGGGAAGGACTGGGAGAGGAAGAAAGAGAGAATTCCAAGCAGGCTCTGCACTGTCAGCACAGAGCCTGATGGAGGCTCCAACTCATGAACGGTGAGATCATGACCTGAGCTGAGATCAAGAGTTGGACATTTAACCAACAGAGTCACCCAGGAGCCCCAAACCAGACTCTTAAATGCAGAGAACAAACTGGTGGCTGCCAGAGGGGAGGTGGTGGGGCTGGATAAAACAGGCGAAGGGGATGAAGAGTACACTTACCATGATAAGTCCTGAGTAACATATAAAGTTGTTGAGTGATTATACCGTATACCTGAAACTAATATAACACTATCTGTTAATTATACTTGAATTAAAAAAAGTAGGGGCGCCTGGGTGGCGCAGTCGGTTAAGCGTCCGACTTCAGCCAGGTCACGATCTCACGGTCCGTGAGTTCGTCGCGGTCCGTGAGTTCGAGCCCCGCGTCAGGCTCTGGGCTGATGGCTCGGAGCCTGGAGCCTGTTTCCGATTCTGTGTCTCCCTCTCTCTCTGACCCTTCCCCATTCGTGCTCTGTCTCTCTCTGTCCCAAAAATAAATAAAAAACGTTGAAAAAAAATTAAAAAAAAAAAAATAGAAGCTTAGTGCCGAGATCTAGTGGTTTGCCAAACAGAAGAAAGAGATCAGCCTCCAACTTTCTAATATTCCTCACTCCATGAACCTCAGTATAGGGCTATCCTACAGTGTTTTCATTCTGCATGTGCACAGAAATGTCACAGCTGGGACCCAAATGGAACAAACAGAAAATCTGTTTGCCATTGATATAAAAAATATTAAATGCCCTATTTCTGGATGGAAAGACATATGACATAAGTTACTTATTGACATGAGGTTACAAATTCTAATAATGAAGGAGATAATGTAAAGAAATAATTTGCATGCATTTGTGTTAATTTAAAAACAAGGTAGAAGCAGATCATGCAGCAAGAGTTGGATCTGGATGGTGGGTAAGGACTAGGCTCCTCATCCCTTATGGGATACCAAGGAGTTTTGACTTGATCTTGAAGGCACTGAGCCATTAAAGGATGTTAAGCAAGTGGTATAAGCAGTTTTTCATTTTACAAGATCACTCTAGCAGCAGCATGGAAGGGAGGCAAGTCTGAAGTTATAGAGACCTAAAGAATATTGCGGTAGTAGTCTAGGGAGGAGAAAAGGTGGTAGCAAGAGGGAGGAGGATAAAGAAGCAGAATTAAGGGACAATAAGGTGACATTGAGAGACTCTCTTAGTGATTCGATGTAGGAAGATGGGGAAAGGGAGAAACCTAAGACAACTCCCACGTCTCAAACTTAGGTGACTGGGTGAGGGTGGCTCTGTTCGTGGAGATGCAGAATATTGGAGGGCTAGGTTTGTGTGAGGATAATATAGTCACTTTAATGTTGTGTGGGCTGAGTTTGAGATTTCTGTGGGGTACCTGAGTGGAGTTTCTAATGGGACATTTGGAAATAGGAATTATTTCTTTGCAAAGGGAGCTAGAGACTTCAGGATCACAGCTTCAGGGGCTTAATTAAAATAGAAGTTGAGGAGAGGGTGATTGGCCAAAGATAACAAATCAGCAGCCATTCACACTTGGATAAAAATCTCAGTTTCCTTGGAGCTAAGTATTCAATTTCAAATTCTCAAGAGTCACCAGTACTATGGTAGTTTAGAAATCCAAATCAAGTACCTTAAGAAATCCAAATTTTTATACTTTTTGTACATTGTTTTCTTCCCATAAAGAGTCAATGGAGTGAACTTTTTAGGCTTTAATGTAAGTATAATGCAATATAAATGTAACTACTCAAATATTCCTGTCATCAGGACAGAATTCAAGTAAATATCATCAGGACCAAAGCTGACCTCATGGTGGCACTCCAGTCTTGTCGGAATAAAGGGCTCTGGAATCATGTTACTAACCTCCAAGAGGACAGTCCGCATTGAAGTAAAGAGTTGGCATAAACTCTAGATCCATAGACCCCACAGTGGAACTTCCTGGGGAGAAATTGCAGGGGAGGGTATGCTTTTCTGGTTTTAAATCAGCTCTGGCCTGAGGCTGGATCAACAGTATAGGTATTTAATATAGCAGAATGTCTCCATCCGAAACAGAAATTCCATCAGGGCTGAAAACTAACCAAAATAATATTCTCATTATTAGTTATCCATAGCTACCATTTATTGGTGCCTATTGAATGCTGCACACAGTTCTGGGTACTTTTCATATTAGAAGGGCTCATTGAACCCTCACAACAACCCTATGGGATTGGTAATTATTCTTGTTTTTCTGAAGAAGTCACTGAGGCTCAAAGACATTAAGTAGCTGGCAGTATATAGCCACACTATATTTTGAACCCAGGTTGTGTGATTCCCAAACTTGTGACTCCAGCCTTAAGCAAGGCTGCATTGCCTCATCTTACTGATGCCAAGATGAAAGCAGTAACAGATGAAACGTAGTTTTCTTTGGGTATAGATGTTTGGCATGAGGTAATTTCAATAATACCATATTTAAAGAGATCTAGTGAGGACGCCTATTGTGAATTTGAGGTCTCTTCATGAAATTCTTCCCTGCCTGTGAGAAACACATGAGGATATTTAGAATCACATGTATGTCCCACAAGGTACTTATTAATTACAAAGAGAAAAATAGTAAATTTACAGTGGAGAACCCTTGCAGACACTATATTAACAAAATCATCAAAGTACAAATGATAAAGCAAATGTGGTAAAATAACAATATTTGGGCCATAGGGAAATTCTTTTCCTTTTATAGTGGAAAAAACAAAAAGGACAAGGGAGGATCTGTTGACGTCAGTTAGCAACGGAGTGGAGGACTAATTTCTATCTTTGATCTTCATCTGTGAAAGCTCAAATCCCACAAAGGTTTCCAAATGAAACATTCACCTTTCTAAAGGGTAGAGAATTACTGGGGAATCCCAGAATTTATATAAAGGAAGACTCCCAAAAGAAAGACATAAATAATAAAACTCAAGAATAATGTTATTATACTGACCACAGACTACAGAGGTGGGAGTTTGTTGTTCTTGCTTCTACAATGCTTAATCAAGAGTGTCAAATCATATTTATAAAGCATTTTTAAAATGCCTCACAGACTTCAAAGCCATAAAGCTTCTCTGCATCTCTAGGGATTAATGTCTATATTTTGTATATTCTCAGCCTAAGATAATTACCAGTCTGCCTATTTTTAAAAGAATTGTTCTTTCAGTGAGAAGGAAATGATGTCTGGAGAGCTTTTTGTTCAAAATGTCGGTGTTTGCATGATTTACAGTATAATTAACCAGCCTTGTAGCACCAGAAAACTGGCTCCCTTAACTATTCATCATTTTCCAGTGACTTCAGATCATCAACTCTACTGGGAGGAAATACCTCCTCCTTAGAGATGTAAAAATATGATGTCCCTGATCATCCCCATAGATAGAATGTGATCTAGCCTTATATACCTATTGTTTTTCAGATCTAAGGGATTTTTCCTTCATTATTTTTGACATTACTACTGTTGGTGCTAAAATCTAATTAAATACACATGTACAAAATCTAATCTACTTAAGAAGGATTTCGTTATTCAATTGCTTATAATCACCAGAACACATTTGTTAAGATATAATTGTGCTGCTTAAAAGACATACAAAGTCTAGTAGCCCAGAATCTAAAACAAAAATACCTATATGGATAAATACGTAGTGAACATTATCACAAAAATTACTTTAAAGCTCTATATTATAACCTTACCAGGTATCTTAAAAACTTCAAATATGTTTACTTTTGGTCTAGTTATCCTACTTCTGAGAATTCACCCTAAATATATACCTCCAACAATATGGAAATACATATGCTCTAGGTCAATTATTGCTGCATTGTTTGTATTTACAAAATATTGAAGACCATCTAAATGCCCGTTTAGAAAAGAATGGTTGGATAACTTATGATATAAGCACAAAATAGAGCATTCTACATCTGTTAGAAAGAATGTGGTAGATGTCTGCATACAGATGTGAAATGATTTCTAGTATATATTGTTTAATGAAAAAAGCAAAAAACAAAAGAGAATGTTACCTTTGTGTTAAGAAAAAAAGGAAAGTGAGAAAATAGGCCTGTGCCTGCTTTTTGGTCAAAAAGGAAAACAGGAAAGATACACCAGAGACTAATGAGATTGTTTATTTACCAGAGGTGGGTGGGAATGTGATTGAAAGGGTGAGGAGGGTGGACACTAAGCAGAAGATGGAAAATGACATTTCTTTTGAAGATTCCTTTTTGTATGGTTTTTTAGAGCCATGTTCATGATTCGTATATTGAGGAAAAAAAAAGAAACACACACACACACACATGCAAATAAGGGAAACCCTAACAACAGAATACAAACAAATCAAACTACATTTCAAATGAATAATAAAGTCACACTGAAATGTAGGTGTGAGGGTTGGGAGGGGAACTAATTCAAGCCAAATAACCTAAGAATACAATTTTTAAAAAACTGTATATTCTCAGACTAAAGAAAAAATGAACTATAAATGAATATTAAACTTTGTGGGTTTGGGGGCGCCTGGGTGGCTCAGTCGGTTAAGCGGCCGACTTCGGCTCAGGTCATGATCTCGCAGTCTGGGAGTTCGAGCCCCGCGTCGGGCTGTGTGCTGACAGCTCAGAGCCTGGAGCCTGTTTCAGATTCTGTGTCTCCCTCTCTCTGACCCTCCCCCGTTCATGCTCTGTCTCTCTCTGTCTCAAAAATAAATAAACGTTAAAAAAAAAAATTAAAAAAAATAAACTTTGTGGGTTTGTTTTTACAATGGTTAGTTTTTTTGTCTTTGTTTTTGTTTGTTTTTGGTAGCAATTCTAGAACTTCTTGCCGTGTATTCTGGGATTGGGTAAATGAGTAAAAATATTATGAACAATGGAATTCAATTTTCTCACTGAGAGAAAAGAGAGTTACAAATAGGGAAAGAGAGAAGAGTAGAATATATCTTATAATAATGGATTAGAATTGGACAAGACAGTACAAACTCATGGTGTTTAACATAGATAGATATGGATATGTGTGGATAGATATGGATATAATTTCCTAGCTCTGTCCACTGAAAAATCTCAGAAGGAATAATGCCCCAGGAGTAATAAGCACACTGGGCACCCAGAATGTGGTTTCTAAATCCTGTTTGCTACTGAAAGGAGCCAGAGCTCCTTGGAGAATTGGCTGGTTCTAGAGCTTGAGCTGGGAAGGAATATGATGAACCTCATATTATGCATCATTTTAAGCTACTAAGTTAGGAAGCGCTCAAAGAATGGTGGGACATGTCCAAATGATAAAGAGCCATACTGAAAAGTCTTCAACCAGCCAAATCTGGGACAATTAAGCATAAAAATAAAAAATAATAGTAATATAGTACCACTTATGGACTAAAATAAGAATATAAAAACATATAAGTAAATAAGAGAGTAAATAACAAATGTGGGAGAAGGGAAAGTGAGTCCTTACAGTAGAATGGTAGCTAATAAATGTAGAAGGAATGATGGGATTAGAAAATCACTATTTGGCAACCATGATAGTAATAGTTGAATTGGTAGAGGATGGTTAAGCTAGTGGGTGACATTTGGATGAGAAACAGGATATTTACATAGTTACAAAGTATGTTGTCACAAAATATTAACTAACTACAAAGGGAAAAGTAGTAAATTTATAGTGGTAAAATATGAATTTTGGGAAATCTTGGTGAAGATTACAGGGATTTTTTTTACTATTTTTACAACTCTTCTGTAAGGTTGAGATTATATAAAAATTAAAAATAAATGGTAATTAAAGCAGCTCCAAGGAGTTTGCTAAGCTACGGCAAGACAAAAGCTGTAATCAATGCATAGCAAGTTGATTCTGCCTGCCTCCTTAGCCATCAATTTGGAGAGGGGAGTGGTGGGAGGTCAAAAATCTTATTAGATGTTTCCTTGGACAAAATTTTAAGAAACTATTTTGGTCATTTTTTATTTTAGATTTTATTTTTTGTAAGTAGCCTCTACCGACATCCAAGGTGGGGCTCAAACTTACAACCCTAAGATCAAGAGTTGCATGCTCTAATGACTGAGCCAGCCAGGTGCCCTAAAAATATTTTGTTTTGAAAAGCTGTAAACCTGTTGGAAAAGAGTTTTTGATAGCATTTTTAAAAACTCCCTGTTATCACCAGAGACAAATTCTGTTTCTAGTTATTAAAAAAAGCAATTGGATGAAGATTTCAGTCCCAGGAGACCCAAAAATCAAAGAAATCAAGAGTAAAGAAATGGAGTAATTTCTCTTTTCCACCCAGATAGTAAATTTAAATAGAAATTTATGATTATTATGGCAGTTATAAAGTCTTAATGTGACTGATGCATTGGCATACCCCCCAAACTGTTTTTTCTTTCCTTTTACACAGAAATAAGTAAAAAGATCATTGAAAAGAACTGTCCTGGGGAGAGGGGAACCCGAGGGCCTGAGGACCCAACTGCACATCCAAGTGGTTTGAACTCTGAGCCTCTTGTAGTCCTGATGAACAATTTCACTTTCCTCAAGTTTGTAACAGTTGGAACTTCAACAGCTGTGGGTTTATGCACTTTGGGACCAGTCAACACGGTGCAGAGTTCAAAGTGCTAAGAGACAAGAGATCAAAATGGCTTCCAGAGGAAAGACAGAGACAAGTAAATTAAAGCAGCATTTAGAGAACTAAATTGGAAGAAGAAATTTGAACAGACTAATGCAGCAATTACAGGCTCTGGAGGAATGCAGAGAGGAATGTGATAGAGATGAATATGAAGAAACCAAAGAGGAAACTCTGGAAAACTAAGTGAATTTAATGATTCAATGGAGAAAATTAAAAAGTCTGAAAATATGACTTTGATAGATGAGCTAAGTGGAAAGCAACTGCTAAGTGGAAAGCACCTGGAAGGCAGCTATCAGCCAGGCCTTTAAAACTCTGGAGGTTTTCAGGGGTGTCTGGGTGGCTCAGTTGGTTAAGCCTAGGACTTTGGCTCAGGTCACGGTCTCAAAGTTCTCAAGTTCGAGCCCTGCATCAGGCTCTCTGCTGTCAGTGCAAAGCCCACTTCAGATCCTCTGTCCCCCTCTCTCTCTGCCCTTCTCCTGCTTGCTCACACTCTCTCTTTCAAAAATAAATAAACATTAAAAAAAACAAAACAAAACCTTGGAGGTCATCAGATTATTTGCAAAGAAACAACCAGGACAGGGGCACCTGGGTGACTTAGTCAGTTAAGCGTCTGACTTCAGCTCAGGTCATAATCTTGCAGTTCATGGGTTTGAGCCTTGCATCGGGCTCTGTGCTGATGCCTCAGAGCCTGGAGCCTGCTTCAGATTCTGTGTCTCCCTCTCTCTCTCCTCTGTCTCCCTCTCTCTCAAAAATTAAATAAACACTAAAAGAGAAAGAAAGAAAAAGAAAGAAAGAAAGAAAGAAAGAACAAAAAAGAACGAACGAACCAGGGCACCTTCAGACAAGGTGAGCAGGGATGGATGGAGATCTCATGGCAGGAAAGTTGGAAAGAGGCCTGTACACTCAAGACAAAGTGGAGATACTAGCTGCTCTCAGGAAACTTAGGGAGAAGCTGACTGCAGATGATGAGGCTTCTTGTCAGCACATGCAGGTGCTACACTCAGCCAGTTTGAGAAAGTCTCTACAGACCTTGGCTTTGGAGACAAAGTTCTTGCACTGGCAAGCTCTGAGTTTGAAAAACGAAAACATGACATGGTGTGGAACCTTGGGACATTGATCACATTCTTATTATTCTAGGGATTTTGAATCATTGCAAAGAAATCACGAGATTCTTGAATGCATTGATAACCTAAGAAAAGGTGACAGAAAAACATACTTGTGGCTCCTGGTTATACCCTTCATCATTGTGCTTTGTGTAGGGCTGCCTGCCTGAGTGATCCTAGACTTTTGGAGATGAGGGACCCATTAGACCTTATTCATTGTGTCTTGTGTGTTTGAGAGAGAGTACAGAAAAAAGTTTCTCTGTTTTTATTAAGCCTTCGTGTTTTTTTTTTTAATGTTTATTTTTACTTTTGAGAGAGAGAGAGAGAGAGAGAGAGAGAGCAAGTGGGGGAGGGGCAGAAAGAGAGGGAGACACAGAATCTGAAGCAGGTTCCAGGCTCTGAGCTGTCAGCACAGAGCCCAACATGAGGTTCAAACTCACGAGCCATCAGATTGTGACCTGAGCTGAAGGCAGACACTTAACCAACTAAGCCACCCAGGCACCCACAAGCCTCCTTGTTTTTAAGTGCTGAGAGTAAATGAAAAGATGTGAACTAAAAAGCAAAAAAACAAAAAAACAAAAAAACACAAAAAACACAAAAAACCCAAAAAAAGTGCTGGTAATGAAGTGATAATACTTCTACTATCACAGCTTGCCAGATACTATTCTAAATATTGTTCATATATTAATTTATTTAATCTCACAGCAACCCTGCATAGTAGACCCTATTATTAGACTCAATTTACAATCGACAAAACCAAGGTTCTCAAACTTTCTTGATTAACTGTGGTCTTCAAGTCTCAGTAATTTTTTCATGACAACTCACACCAAAGGAAATACCTAGTAATTCCACTTGTTAAGTTGTTAGATCCAAATATCTTAACACATATTTATGATTTCACAACTGAGTAGCCATTAAAATACATACAAATTGAAAGAGCGAATAGTATTCTTATTTCATTAAAAATTTTTTAATGTTTATTTATTTTGAGAGAGAGAGACAGAACGTGAGCAGGGGAGGGACAGAGAGATATGGAGACAGAATCGGAAGCAGGCTCCAGGCTCTGAGCTGTCAGCACAGAGCCCGATGCGGGGCTGGAACTTATAAGCTGTGAGATCATAACCTGAGCCAAAGCCAGATGCTTAACTGACTGAGCCACCCAGGTGCCCCTATTTCATTTTTAAATAGTCAAATTACTTGCTAATGGGAGATGTGAGGCTGTTGGGTGCTGCACAACTTCTCCAACCTTGAGCTCATATTAGACACCACCACACTCATTTCCTGCTCCATACTGATGGTATTCATGCAGTGCTTGCTTTTCATCACAGCAAGTGCAGAAAACTCATCTTTGCAAAGATATGACATCATTAAAAGAGTAAGTTTAATGTTGAAACCATAATCTACCTCATACTAGAAGTTCACATAATTTCTAACAGATGTTGAGTATCACTATGTTGCCCTTAAAAAATTTAAATATTATATGTTTCTAATAAAGACCATATATGAAAGCCCCACAGTGAATATCACACTCAATGGGGAAAAACTGAGAGCTTTCCCCCTAAGGTCAGAAACAAAACAAGGATGTCCATGCTCATCACTTTTATTCAACATAGTACTGGAAGTCCTAGCCACAACAGGCAGACAACAAAAAGAAATTAAATTCGTCTGAACTGGTAAGGAAGAAGTAAAACTTTCACTATTTGCAGATGACATGATACAATATATAGAAAACCTGTGAGATTCCACCAAGAAGCTACTAGAACTGACAAATGAATTCAGTAAAGTCACAGGATATAAAATCAATGTACAGAAATCTGTTGCATTTCTACACACTAATAATGAAGCAGTAGAAAGAGAAATTAATAAAACAATCCCATTTACAATTGCATCCAAACTAATAAGATACCTAAGAATAAACCTAACCAAAGAGGTAAAAGACCTGTATATGGAAAACTATAAACATTGATGAAAAAAATTGAAGTTGACACAAAGAAATGGAAAGATATTCCATGCTCATGGACTGGAAGAATAAATACTGTTAAAATGTCTATACTACCTAAAGCAAACTACAGATTTAATGTAATCCCTATCAAAATACAAACAGAATTTTTCACAGAACTAGAGCAAACAATCCTAAAATTTGTATGGAACCACAAAAGGCCCTAAATAGCCAAAGCAATTTTGAAAAAGAAAAGCTAAACTGGAGGTATCACAGTTCCAGATTTCAAGTTATATTACAAAGCTGTAATAATCAAAACAGTATGGTGCCGGCACAAAAATAGACACACTGATCAATGGAACAGAATAGAAAACCCAGAAATAAACCTACAATTATATGACCAAGCAGGAAAGAATATCCAATGGGAAAAAGCCTCTTCAACAAAAGGTATTGAGAAAACTGATCAGCTACATGTGGAAGAATGAAACTAGACCACTTTCTTACACCATCCACAAAAGTAAACTCAAAATGGATTAAGGACCTAAATGTAAGACCTGAAACCATAAAAATCCTAAAAGAGAGCATGGGCAGTTATGTCTCTGATATCAGCCATAGCAACATTTTTCTAGACATGTCTCCTGAGGCAAGGGAAATAAAGGCAAAGATAAACTATTGGGACTATATCAAAATAAAAAGTTTCTCCACTCAAAGGAAACAATAAAACTAAAGGCAACCTATGGAATGGGAGAAGATATTGCAAATGACATATCTGATAAAAGATTAGTATCTAAAATATATAAAGAACTTATACAACTCAACACCCGAAAAACAAATAATCCAATTACAAAATGAGCAGAAGATACGAACAGACATTTCTTCAAAGACTTCCAGATGCCCAATAGACACATGAAAAGATGCTTAACATCACTCATCGTCAGAGAAATGCAAATTGAAACAACAGCAAGATATCACCTCACACTTGTTGGAATGGCTAAAATCAAAAACACAAGAAACAAGTTTTGGAGAGGATGTGGAGAAAAAGGAACCCTCGTGCACTGCTGATGGGAATATAAACTGGTGCGGACACTGTGGAAAACAGTATGGAGTTTCCTCAAAAAGTTAAAATTAGAATTTCCCTACGATCCAGTAATCACACTACTGGATATTTACCCCCAAAACACAAAAACATTAATTCAAAGGGATACATACATCTCTATGTTTATAGCAGCATTATTTACAGTAGGCAAAGTAAGGAAGCAGTCCAAGAGTCCATTGATAGATGAATGGATAAAGAAGACGTGGCATATATATGATTATAGTGAAATAAGTCAGAGAAAGACAAATAACATATGATTTCACCCATTTGTGGAATTTAAGAAACAAAACAAATGAGCAAAGGGGAAAAAAAAAGAGAGAGAGAGAGACAAACCAAGAAACTTAACTATAGAGAACAAACTGATAGTTTCAGAGGGGAGGTGAGTAGGGGGATGGGTGAAAGAGGTGATGGGATTAAGGAGTACTCTTGTGATGAGCACTGGGTGATGTATGAATTATTGAATAGCTTTTTGTACACCTGAAACAAATGTAACACTATATGTTAGGCATATTGGAATAAACAAAAAAACAAATTAAATGTTCTGTGCTTCCCCATAGGCTTATTGCTATGCACCCTGTGGTATCTTGGGCTACAGTTTAAGAACTGTGGATCTAACACAGAATTATTTTCAGTTTGAGGGACAGAACTCTTGGGCAAAAATACAACTCAGATTGTCATATGTGATATTACTTAATTTGTGTGAATGTTAACAAATTTTATAAAACATTAGTATTTTAAAAATCTTGCTCTCCATGTATTATTTATTTATTTATTTATTTATTTATTTATTTAATTTTCCATGTATCTTTTTTGTTTTACTTTTTAAAAAATTTTAAAAAAATTTTTATGTTTATTTATTTTTGAGAGAGAGAGAGAGAGAGAGAGAGAGACAGAGCACGAGTGGAGAAGGGGCCAAGAGAGAGGGAGACACAGAATCTAAAGCAGGCTCCAGGCTCTGAGCTGTCAGCACAGAGCCTGACGTGGAACTCGAACTCGTGAACTGTGAGATCATGACCTGAGCCAAAGTCTGACACTTAACCGACTGAGCCACCCAGACGCCCCTTAAAAATTCTTTTAATGTTTATTTATTTATTTTTGAGAGGGAGTGGGCAGAGAGAGAGGGAAAGAGAGAATCCCAAGCAGGTTTTATGCTGTCAGTGCAGAGCCCAATGCAGGGCTCAATCCCACAAACTGTGAAATCATGACCTGAGCAGAAGCCAAGAGTTGGACACTCAAATGACTGAGCCACCCAGGTGCCCTTCCATGTATCTTTTAAATGCATGTCTCTTACTTTGTTTTGTCTAATTGCTTTGGGATAAACTCCTATTTTGCAAATGACAAAGCAGAAACAGAATCATCTGGAATGAACAATGAAATGTTACATCTTAAGGTCAAGGTAAATCACTGCATTTAAGGAATGGGAAGCAAAGACATTCCTGAAATGATAAACATTTGAAGCTGATATATATACTTAAAAAATACTTTATACTACCAAGTGCATAGAGTGAACTCTAGGAACTTTGCAAGTTTAACTGAATGAACTTCTCTTTTAAGCAACCTTATTACTTGAAAATCTGGATCGTTTAAACCAGTATACAAGGGGCTTATTTGTTTTACAAATGATATTATTTGAGAGTCCTTGGTGCATTTAAAGTAGGATGTGGTTCCCTGAAATTAAGATGTATGCCTAACTTTTTGGACACATTATTATAGAAAATATCTCATTGTTTACATTGCATTTTGTGTTTTGTCTTTGAGAAGGGTAGGAAGTGAAACATCCATCTCCTAATTGTGTACAAAGGGAAAATGAGGCACAGAGAATAGTGAGTTTAGCATCATGCAATAAGAAATTAGAAGGCATCACCTACTCATCTTGGTTATGAAAAATCATGTGAAAAAAAATCATGTATGGATGTTAGTCTCTAAATATCATAGTTCTTTTCACAATAAGGTGATGATACACAACAGTCAGTCAATAAAATTAAAAATGCCCAGGGGCTCCTGGATGGCTCAGTTCATTAAGGGTCTGGCTCTTGATCTTGGCTCAGGGTATGATCTCATGGTTTGTGAGTCTGAGTCTTACGTTGGGCTCTGTGCTGACAGCACAGAGCCTGCATGGGATTCTCTCTCTCCCTCCTTCTCTGCTCCTCCCCTGCTTGTGCTCTCTCTCAAAATAAATAAATAAACATTTAAAAATGCTCTTTTTTTTTTACAATGATTTTGTACTAAAGTTAGTGTATGTGATTTTTCCTCAAGAATTGAAGTCTCAATTCTGCTGACTGTACTGACATAGCCAAGATAATGCCAGCATACGGTATGCCATGAGTGGTCTGAGTGATAGAGGCTTGATAACAAGCAGAAGGAGATGCTCACTGCTGGTTTACTCCTACAGCCATGCTAAAGGGTTTACTTTGATTAGTGTGACATCAGCACATATTAATAGAATGAAGAACCAAGAAAATTTCACTTCACTTTGCCATCATCATTTTGATGGTTGATTGACCCAACAAAGCTGGGGTTCCCAGAGCACTGAGTAAAACAACTCTGAGGCACCTTTGCAAAGTTATTCTGCAGCCCGGACTGAAATACTGTTTTCATATCTTCCGTGGGGCCTCTGTTATTTTAATTATGGGGAAATTACAGAGCACTGTCCTCCCCAGGCAGTTTGCTGCATGTGGCCCCTTTCTTTTCACTGTTCAGGCTGAGTCCTGGGATTCTTTAAGGTAGAAATAAAAGCATTTCCCTGGGTCCTTGGGAAAAGCAGGGAAATCTGAAATAATCCTGATGGAGAAGTGGTCTTTTTATAGATCTGAATACTAGATCTATTGTTGCTCAGGTGTCCTGAAAGATTGTCTTCGGGACTGTGAACCAGAGTTCCCTATCCGAAGTTTCATTTAAATGTCATGATGAATTGGTTGCAAAAAAGAGGACAGGGAGGAATGTGAAAGGGCTTGTATAACAAAGAACCATAAATCATTGCTGGTGCAGCGGGCCCCCTATCATTCAGCCTGTGGGCTTCTTGACAGAGGTGCTGCAGGGAGAGAGAGGAGAGGGAATGGGGTCTTCCAGCTGTGGGACTGCAGCGTCCTCCAAACCAAGAAAGCCACTTAGCCCCAACCAAATCCTTCCTGAGGTAGGAACTTATCATTTAAGGAATGAAAGATAGGGGCAGAGGGACCTCTATCTACTATGGTGCAAGGCACTATGCAAGCTGCCATGGGGGTGGGCAGGGGAAGGGAAAGGGAGAGTAAGACCAAGATAAATAAGATACAGCACCTGCCTTCCTATTTATTAGACATTATGGCAAGGACTCTGCCCCCCTCTTCAGCATAAACACTAGTACATAACTAGGGTGTGCCTCACTTGATAAAACAGCGGTATTTCTGAGCCTTACCGGCATTAAAGTGAATTTCCACCCACAAAACCGGCCGCGTTGCTCTCCATTGGGATTCGTTTCCTCCTTCCTCACATTCCTGTAGCCCCCTCTTCGTGTACAGACTCTATCTTCTTGGTCAGCAGGCCTTCTTGAGGCAACTATCCTAGAGCAGAAAAAAGAAAGAGCCTGGGCCTGGTGCCAAACAGGCTCAAAATAGAATCCCAGCTCTGCTACTTATTAGCCATGTACGATCTGGATTCTCAACCTCTCAAAGCCTCAGTTTCCTCCTCTGTAAAATGGGAATAAGACAGTTCTTGTGTTTAGAACTTTGAGACGATTGGGGCACCTCAGTCGGTTGGGCGACCAACTTCGGCTCAGGTCATGATCTCATGGCCCTGTGGCTTCGAGCCCCGCACCTGGCTCTGTGCTGACAGCTCGGAGCCTGGAGCCTGCTTCGGATTCTGTGTCTCCTCTCTCTGTCCCTCCCCTGCTTGCGCTCTGTCTCTCTCTCAAAAATAAAACATTAAAAAAAAAAAAAGAACTTTGAGACGATTAAGTGAGATATGGCATGTCAGTATTTAGAAAAATGCCTGGGATATAATAAGCATTCAGGACTGGTTAGTCATTACTATCAGGTGCTTCACAGGTGTGGAAACCAAAGCTCATAAAGCTTAAATAACTCAGGTGCGCTGTAACCGGAAGGTGGTATGGCACTGCTTTTAAGGATGCTGAGGTCATGTATACCTCACTCCCATTCCTTTCCTGCCAATTACTATTTATACAACCCTGAACAAATAATTTCATTTCTCTTAGCCTTCATTTCTTTATTGGACAACAGAGAGGTTGATGGCTAGTAACGTCTGCCTTGCTGCTTATATTATGAGGTTAAATGACATGACGTATGTAAAGTGATCGGCACATGGAATGCACTCAGAAAATTGGAAGCCACTGTTTTTACCAAAAGTCACCCAGTTGACAAGTGGGAGGACGTGGATTTCAATGCAATGGGTCTGACTCCCCCAAACGTAGCCTTTTCTAGTAAACTCACCACTAGCTCCCTTGCTCTCTGAGCTGGAAGGCTAAAGAATTAGCAGATGCAATGAACACTTAGAAGGCTTTTCTCAAGTGCAATGAAATTAGTTTACTTTCCTCTTTTGATAGATGCTTTACCTTATTTCACAAATAGGTACTCACACACCCATAATCTTGAACTAGACTTTTCTCTCTTAATCAACCATATATATTATATATATATAATATATATATACATACAATATATATATATACACAGAAATTCTATACATATAGTTTTTCCCCCCAACCTCATAGAGGAATAGCCAACATCTCAAAGGAACATACTGCTGACTTCCCAACTCACAGAAATCTTCAAAAACACTTGCCTTTGAAAGAAATCATCATCCTAGAGAAAGCATTACAGGGATTCTCTCACGATGAGGAATAGGATTAAAACTCAAAGCTTGTGGGCTGAAATCCAAGCGGAAAGGAAAAGCAAGAGTGTGCCTTCTTCCTCCCAGCAAGCCCTGCCTTGGCATACTGCCCCTCCCTACTCCCAGGAGGGGAGAGAGCCCAGCCTAGGGTCAAGGAGTGGTGACCAGGTTAGCAACAAGGGCAACAGAGGGAGGAGACAAAAGAACAGCAAGTGGAAGCGGCTGGCTGAATGCGGGAGCATGTTTCTTTGCTGAAAGAGAATGGCCCGACATCGACTCTAACTGGGAGAGAGGAGTGTGGAGGGGGCAGAGGACAGCTAATGGATGGGGTGGCCCAGCAGGGGTCAGAGGTCATGAGGGCAGTCAGTGAACTAATTGGCCACTCTGTGCATATTCACTTTCTGCTTCTAGCCTACAGCTGGGCCTTGAGAGAAAGCCCTGGGGTTGAAGCTGGCTTTATTCATGCCCTGGGATTTGAAGCCAACTGGTGAAAAGCAACTGAAACTAAAAAGTAAGACGAGGACCCTTTTTTCTTTTTCTTTTTCTTTTTTTTTTTTCACTCCAGGAAAAGTTGACTGGGGACAGCCTTCTGCAAGGAAAATGCTAGATTCCACTTCATTCGTTCACTCATTCATTCATGTATCCCTCTCTCTCTTTGGCTTCAAAAGCTTGGAATTTAACCCTTTTTTTTTTTTTTTTTTAATTCTCAGGTTAGTTAACATACAGTGTAGTCTTGCCTTCAGGAGTAGAATCCAGTGATTCATTGCTTACATATAACACCCAGTGCCCATCCCAACAAGTGCCCTATTTAATGTTCATCACCCATTTTCCCCAGCCCCCCCCAACCCTCAGTTTGTTCTCTGTATTTAAGAGTCTCTTATGGTTTGCCTCCCTCTCTGTTTTTATTTTTCCTTTCCTTCCCCTATGATCATCTGCTAAGTTTCTCAAATTCCACATATGTGTGAAATCATGTGATATCTGTCTTTCTCTTACTGACATATTTCACTTAGCATAATAGCCTCCAGTTCCATCCACATTGTTGCAAATGGCAAGATTTCATTCTTTTTCATTGCCGAGTAGTATTTCATTACACACACACACACACACACACACATATATATAATGATGAATGGATTAAAAAGATGTATGTATATGTGTATATATATATGTACATATATATGTACACATGTATATATACATGTATATGCACACATATATGTACACATGTATACATATACATGTATGTGTACATATATGTACATATATACACATATACACACATCTTTTTAATCCATTCATACATATATGTACATATATATATATATATATACACATATACATACATATTTTTAATCCATTCATCAGTTGATGGACATTCGGGCTCTTTCCATAATTGGGCTCTTGTTGATAGCACTGCTATAAACATTGGGGTGCATGTGCCCCTTCAAATCAGCATTCCTGTATCCTTTGGATAAATTCCTAGTAGTGCAATTGCTGGGTCATAGGGTCATGTATCTCTTCATCTTCCCCTTCTTCCTAATCTCCATATGTTAGCTGGATGCCCTAGGAAAGGTTATGCTGGGCACATTCCAGATGGGAAAGGATTATAGACACCTATAGCTTAGAACACAGATTATCGGAGTGAGGCCTGGGCTTTAGGGTCTTCGAATGCCGCTCTCTTGTTTCATACTTAAGGAAACGGGGAAGGCAATTTGCTCAGACCACAGAGAGGTACCAGAAGAGGACTGGAATGCTTAACAGCTCAGCCTCTGGTCAGAGAGCCTGGGCTGGAATTCTGGCAACCAGCTCCGGGGCCTTAAGATAGTGACTTAAACTTTCAAAGCATCAAGTTGCTTGTCTATAGAAAAACAGGGTTGTTGTGTGGATTAAATGAGGCACATGCAAGTAAAGTGAGCATGTGCCTCAATAAATGTTAACTATTCCTATTACTACTGCTATTACTTCAAAGCCCAGGAAACAATGTTCTTATGAAGATAAACACGTAGCACAATGAATACCAACTCCCTGTTCCCCTGTCATCTCCATGGGCAACTCGTTCCAAAGTGAAAATCCTCATTCCCCCTCAGTTAAGAGACCTATGAAGATAGCAGGGAAATTTGGGAGTCCTGTCTGAACTTTCTGCAGGTAGAGCTGTCCAAATTTAGAACGAGCTGACTTGGGATGAGTCAATACACAAAAAGGGCTGAGAACGGTGCCAGGCACAGCACTCACTAAGGTTTGCCACTTAGTGTTATTGGTGTTTGCACCAAAGAGGGAGCTCTTTGTCACTGCAGAGGTTCAGGCATGAGACTGACTCACCCCTGGTCAGGAATGTTGTCAGGGAGCTTCACAGATAGGATCGGAAGGAGGCTGGCCAAGATGAGATGTGAGTTCTGTGATTTTTCTTTGTAGCATTTTTGTCTACCTCTTCCCAGATTTCTGAAGCAGACCATCACACTGGTACCATTACATGTGGATTCTGGAGCAAATAAAAAGATGAAAATACAAAAGAGACATAGACACTCTCTATAAACCTTTGCTCTCCAAACCCACCTGGGACTTTTACATTGTGGACATGAAGGGACACAGAGTGGAGACCACCAGTTTCTACCCAAAATTTAATTTTGAAGTTCCCTTTTGTCACCTGTTTTTCCCACTTCATTCATTCATTCATTCATTCATCATTGAAGTGTAATTTACAGAAAATAAAACGACAGATTGTAAGTATTCAGTTCAGTGAGCTTTGATAATTACATACACTCATGTAACTTCTATTCAAAGCAAGGTATAGAACAGTTCTATCAACCCAGAAAGTTCCCTTATTATCTTTTCCATTCAATCCCCTAATCCTTCTGTTCTCTCTAGGCTATTCTGACTTCTATCACCCTCTATTCATTTTGCCTATTGTTAAATCATACACATTTTTGTACCTGGCTCCCTTTCTTAAGATATCTTTGGTATTCATTCACATTATTCATGTATTAGTTGTTCATTCCTTTTTATTGAACAATCCCTCATATGAATATACCACAACTTATCTATATTCCTGGGGTGGACATTTAATTTATTTCCAGTTTTTGGCTGCTGTGATTATTCTTATGTATTTTCCTGAGCCTCATTGCATCTATATATATATTTTTTTAATTTTTTTTTAACGTTTTATTTATTTTTGAGACAGAGAGAGACAGAGCATGAATGGGGGAGGGTCAGAGAGAGGGAGAACACAGAGGGAGAAACAGGCTCCGGGCTCTGAGCTGTCAGCACAGGAGCCTGATGCAGGGCTCGAACTCACGGACCACGAGATCGTGACCTGAGCCGAAGTCGGCGCTCAACCAACTGAGCCACCCAGGCGCCCCGCATTTATATTTTAATTATGAAACATATAAGAATAGTTGAGAGAAGATTACAGATACTCATGTACTACTACCCATATTTAACAAAAATTAACATTTTGCCATATCCAGTTCCTTCTTGAAGAAACATTACAGATTTAGTTGAAACTCACTCTGTATTCCTTCCCACTCTTTTCCCCTCTCATACTTTCGCAGTAACTACTTTTCTGAAGTTGGTTTGAATCTATTCTGTGTTTTATGTGTTTAAGAATATGTATGGATGGATTGATCTGTTTTCGTCTAATATGCTGGACATTTGGTGAGCCTTTTCCATCTGGAAAGCCATGTCCTCTGGAAAAATTTTCTTGGATTATTTATCTGAGAATTTCTTCTCTTCCATTTTTTCTGTTCTCTCTGGAACTCCTATAGTTCAAATGTTGGACTTCCTGGATTGGTCTTTTTTTTTTTTCTCTCTTGGTTTTTTTTTTTTTTTTTTTTTTTTTTTTTCTCTTTGTCTTTTATTCACCTTTCAGGGAATTTTCTCAACTTTATCTTCCAACCCACTTATTAAGTTTTCCATTGGTGTTATCATATATATTTTAAATTTCTTTATTTTATTTTAAATTTCTAACATTTTTTTAATTCCATGACTGTTCATTTCAAAGCTTCTTGCTCTTGTTTTATGGATGTAGTAATATCTACTCTTACCTAAGAATAATAATCTTTTTTAATTTGTTCAGATTTTGTTTATTTGTCTTTAGTTTCCTTTTCCTACTTAGAACCTGTTTTCTCCAGGTTGCTTTTTTCTGTGTTTGTTTTCATCTCTATTGTTTATGGTAGAGGTCTTCCTTAGTAGTCTGGTGATCCCCAGATGCTCACTAATATATAAACATGGGACACTAAAAAACTGAGAGCTCTGAGTTTGAGATTATGGGGCTCACTGTAGGGTTATGTGGCTGGGTCATGTCCTTGGGGGAGCCCCTGATGTCAGAAGTGTTAAGCTTTTCCACTTGGACCAGTCAGAATCCTTAGAGAAGCATTTCCCAATCTTTTCCTGGAGGGTATAGGGTCCCTTCACTTCATCAGCATTTGGTATATGAACATTCACTTAATCCTCATGTTCTCTGTATAATTACCGTCCCTCACGTTTGTCTGCTGTTTTGTTTTCCAAGGACTCTTTGTTTTATTTTCTTCAAAGTTCTGGCTGCATCAAGCAAGGAAGGACATCTGGGAACCTACTGGCTTTTTAAAGATTTCCATCTAATCATGATATTCTTCACAAATATCAACCTGGTATCTTTACCTGGAAGTCACTCTTATTATGATTTTAAGTTGCATTTCTCAAAATACCAGTGAGGTCAAGTACCTTTACATATGTTTTTTGCCCATTGCGTTTCCTTTCCTGTGACTTTCTTGTTCATATGTTTTGCATATTTTTCTCTTAGGTTGTTGATCCTTTTTTAAAAAGTGGATTTGTTAGAATTTCTTAAATAATCTGGAACTTACCCTTTGTTAGTAATATTCATTGTAAAGATGTTCTCCCACCCTGGGCTTGACTTTTAACTTTGTTTGTTGTGGATTTTTTTCCCAGTTCAATATAATTAATATATTAAACACAGTTAATATATTAAATTTATATTTTAACATACTCAAATTTATTCTTTATACTATTGTGTTTTTAGGATCTTACCTAAGAAATCTTGCCCTACTCCAAGGGCACAAAACTATTCTCCAATATTTTCTTCTAAGAGCTTTAAAATTTTGCTTTTTTCACATCAAAGCTTTCAGCTGTGCTTTATATACAGTGTAAGGTAAGAAGATAATATTATTTTAATTTTCCATATTGATAATCAATTATTTTGGCACCATTTGTTGAATTGTCCATCATTTTCTCAGTGATTTGTGATACCATTGCTGTAAATGCCAAATTCTTAAATGTGTGGGTCTATTTCTGAGCTTTCTATTCCATTCCATTGGAGTTACTTATCTCTCTCTGTGTCAGAATCACATCATTTTAATTACTATGGCCTTATTAAAAATTTTCACTTGTGGTAAAGCAAAATGCCTCCTTCTTCTTCAAAATTGTCTTTACTATTCTTGGCTCTTTTCTATCATATTTTCAGATTAGCTTGAAAGTTCTCTATGCACAGATATGGCCAAATTGGGATTGTTATTGGAACTATGTTGAATTTATAGAGTAATTTGGGATTTAAAAAATAATATTGTGTATTCCATCGATGAACATGGTATACTGCTCTATTTGTTTTGAGGCCTTCTGACTGTCAAAGTTTTATAATTTGTCCATTTGGGTCAACATAATTTTATTAGATCCATTGCTAATAACAATATACTTTTTAGTTTTTGTGCATATAGTGACAGGAACTCTTAAAGATTACAATTCCTAATTAGTTTTTGCAGGTGTATAAGAATGCTTTTGATTTTTTTGATATGATGAGTACGAATTCAGCAACCTTGCACAATTCTTGTAATAGTTACAATAATTTGTGTATAAATTCTCTTGGATTTTCTATGAAGACAATCACATTGTCAACAAATAGCAGTAATTTTATTTTTTACTTTCCAATCATTATACCCTTTATTTCTTTTCTTGCCTTATTGCATTGCCTGGGATAGCTGCTAAAATATGAATGAAAGTGGTGAAAGTTGATAGCTGTTATTAAAGGAACATGTTATCTTAATTATGATATGTCACCAGAATTATTGGCTCTGGAGCTATGCTGTGCCTGCTAGATCTGTACCAGCAAAATGTATATGCCTTTGGTACTTGATAATATGCATTTTTATTATCATTTAATAGATGAAGAAACAGAGACTCAAAGAGGTAAATAACTTGCTTAAGACCACATAGATAATAAGTGGAAGGTTCAAACCACAATCATCTGATTCATAGTTGAATGCTATTCAATATCATTCATAGTTGAATGCTATTTCCATGATTCCAAACTTCCCTCTAACTAGCTATCTGTGCTAATGTGTCATGCTTCTTAGATAACATATTTCACTTTAAGAGAGATATTTCAGCGATGCCTGGGTGGCTCAGTCAGTTAAGTGCCAACTCTTGATTTCAGCTCAGGTCATGATCTCACAGTTCATGAGTTTGAGTCCCCACATTGGACTCTGTGCTGACAGCTCAGAGCCTGCTTGGAATTCTGTCTCCCTCTCTCTCTTCCCCTCCCTCAATTGCTCTCTATCTCTCTCAAAATAACAAGAAAGGAAAAGAAAAGGAAAGAAAAGAAAAAAGAGATATTTCAGAACAAACAATGGCTTTACCCAGTTAAATGACTCTAATAGTGGGAGTGTTAGGCAGATATTCTGTTTTGCCTAAACAGAAGACTTGGCCTACTTACAACTTTTTTAAAAATATAACTCACAGACTCTTACAGTTGAATGGCTTATCTTATGCAACCTCCTATTGAATGTAGTTATCTCTGTACCACATCCCAGCAAGATCATCCTCCAGCCTTCACCAACTGCTAGGGTAGGGTTTCCTCATTGACAAACAGTTAAATAATTCTCATGTGGATCTACAATCTGTCCACTGGTCCAGAGAGCAATGTGTTTTCTCCTCTACATAACACCTCTTCAAGTATATGTTCTCATTAGATCTTCCCTGTGAGACTACTCATCTCTAGGATGTTTGCTGTTGTCTGAATGAGAGTTTCCAGACCTTTCACTATTCTGATTATTCTCTTCTCAATGCTTTTCAGTTGGTCAATACCTCTCTTGAAAAGTGATGGCCAGTGGGGCACTTGGGTGGCTCAGTCAGTTAAGTGAACAACTCTAGATTTCGGCTTGGGACATGATCTCATAGTTCATGAGTTCGAGCCCCACATCGGGCTCTGCGCTGGCAGTGGAGTCTGCTTGGGATTCTCTCTCTCTCCCTCTCTGCCCCGCCCCAGCTTGCTATCTTTCTTTCTCTCAAAGTAAATAAACTTAAAAAAGGAAAAGAAAAGAAAAGGAAAGGAAAGGAAAGGAAAGAAAAGAAAAGAAAAGAAAGAAAAGAAAAAAGAAAAGAAAAGTGATGGCCAGATTTTAAGGTGGGGTCTGATTGCAAACATGGCTGGGCTCTTATGTCACATGATCTGGACACAGTTGCTTCTATTGATGCACTCTAGATTTTTGTCTTCTCAACAACTATGGCACATTGTTGACTTAAGTTTAGGGTTAACTAAACCCATATGTTTTTCATTTGAATTACATTTCTGGAAATCTGTTATTTGTTAAAAAGAGAAGAAAAAAGCCCCCAAAGAAGAAATATATATATATATATATATATATGCATATTCTCATTAAATTTAGTCATTTGTGTTCCTACTTCATAACCAGCCATCTATAAATGTGATAAAGCATGCCTTGTGTAGAGTGAGATCTGGACTTGGGGAATGCAAAGAGGTTGTCCTGCATTGCCTACTAATTCAGGCTAGGAGCCATGGTGGCTTATTTGGCTTTTTCCCCATTCCATCCCCCATATCCTTTCCTGAAGCACTTCGGAGCTCTCTAGGTCAGGGCAAGGTCTGTAGGGAGAAACTAGGACAGAAATCTATTCTGTTACAGAGACAAAAGGGGAAAAATGTGCAGCTTGGAAGCTGCCGACAGGTTACTGGCAAACACCTGATCAGTCAGGGGTAGGTGAAGTCATTTGGTGCTGCTGTTCTGGGACAGGATAAAACTCAAATTTCAGAGCATTGGTACTTTGAGATTTTTGCCATAGAGTTAAACTTAAATTTCTCATGTGAAACCAGGAAGCTCATGGTTTTTAAACCATTCTTAAGAGATGATAGAAGAACCCCAGGAAGGGAGGGGACAGCAGGAGACAGAGTTCTCTGCTCAGCTTTATACTACCTGGCTTAGTGGGGTTACCATCCATCCTTCTATCTGACTAACACAAATGAATTCAGGGTTTGCTTTTGAGACTGAAATCCTAGCTGCCCAAATCTGCCTTGCCCCTGTCTTGCTCACAATCCATACTTGTAAATCAATACGCCTTCTCCTACTCTGACACATGCTTCTCATCTTCACCAAATATTTGTAATTTCTCCTGAACAGTATTTACAAGGACAGTGTTATGTGAATCCAGTATTGGCATTCCAATAATAAAAATTGCAAACATTACATGGCACTTACGATGTGCCATCCATTTTCTAAGTACTTCATATGCATTAACTCATTTTGTCTGGGCAACAGTCCTTTGTGGTAGAGACTGTTATTAGCATTGTTTTACAGATGAGGCAACTGAGGCACAGAAATTAAGTGCTTGTGCAAGGTCAAGCAGCTGAAAGTGGTAGGTGGGTTGGACTCCAGCAGTCCAGCAGTGATGTCTGCGCTCTAAACTACCATGGGTCCTGTGTCTCTACACTGTGAAGGGAGCTACCAAGGACATCACATGTGTGGGACCTGCAGCCCAGACCTGGGTTCCTGCCCCAAGGCTGTCCTTCTCCAAATAATCTCCTCTTATGATAATCACCAGCAATATTCCTTTTTGAAGGTAGAGTCTTCTGATAGGCTTCAGTCTCTTTATAGATGAAGAAATGTAAGATCAGAGTGTTAAATTGTATTCTCAGGGTCATGCAGAGAATAAGTGACACAATTAGGATGTGAACCCAGCAGTTGGTGACTTTAGTGTCTACACACCTTCCCCTACACTACAGTGTGTCTCTTGTGGGGCCATCTCTTCAGAAAGAGCCTAGATGCTCTCAGTATCCTCTTCTGCGTGGGATAGAGAATGTGGGGGGGGGGGGCATTCTTCAGGGAAAAATCATCATCATCATTACCAAAAAATCTTGTTAAAGGTCTAACTGCATGCTGGATGCTACAACCTGGGATGACTTTTCATGCCTCTTTGAGGATCCCTGAAAATATGAGTGTATCATTGACCTGGCAGAAGTAAGTTGAAGGCTAAATAAGGCCTAAGTAAGTCCTAAGATTGGTTTCTCCATTTCTTGAGCTGATTGGCTGGATTAATGTACTGCTTCTCATATACCATTCTCTGCTCTTGCATTCAGATCAAGCATGAAAGTTTGTTTTCAGAATGTAAGTCAAGGGCATGGTTCCTCGAGAACCATATGCTGGTGTCTGGGATCACTGGGATATGCACATTCCTGTACACACATATGCCCATGGACACACATACACCTGACATGGACAAGCACACATACCATACAACCATTTTTGTGGTGAGCAGTTCCTGGAACCAAGGGTAGCCTTCAAGGGAGCAGGTAGTACATGGGGTTGTGGTCTCCATTCCCCGGTACATTCTTGTGGCCAGTTACACCATCCTGTGATGGGTTGGAACCTGCCCTCTCTGAACTGAGTCCTGGCTGGGGCAGTCTTTCCAGAGGTGTATCCAGGGGTCTGGGGACACAGTTCCTATCAGGCCTTCTCAACACATTCTCTGGTCTTATACTGGCAGGGCAGGCTGACAGGAATGCCCACCTCACAGCCCTGTTAGCAGGGTCCTGTGCTCTAGGCTGCCCCCCCCCCCCCCCGGCCAGTAGTCTTCTTGCAACATGGAGGGATGCTTTCTTAGGTCAAAAGGGAAAGCATTGTTGCTGCTCTGTAGCCAGGCAAACAAACAGCTGGCTTTGAAGTCCCGGGAGGGGCGGGCGGGGGCAGGATTTCCTCCGGCTGGAGTTGGGAGTGTGAAGGAGAGGCCTGCAAGCCTCCCCCAAGCCTGGCTGTGTTTGTTAACTCCACCCTCCCACCCAGGTCTGCTGTATTTGATGTGTTGGGGGAAGCGGGAGGAAGGAGGCACGCTCCAGGGGTCCTCAGGCGGGGATATTTTCAAGTCCTGCTGAGCCTGCAGTCTCACCCAGGAGCAGAATGCAGACTGGGGCCAGAGTCCAGAGGAGGCCTCCCACCTAGAAGGAAATACCTAGTCTCCTCTCCTCCAGGTGGTCTACTGGGGTGTGGTGCAGGGCGGATTGCAGTGTGCTGCTTCCCCTGGGCAAGGTTTTTATTCAAGTGGGATCAGGTAAGAATGAATGGCAGGGAAAGACCTGAAGGGAGAAAGAGGCATCTAAAGGCAGCACTGATGCTTCACGGCCATGGGCCTGCCCCTCCTGCTTAGAGTCTCCTCTTCCCCATCTCCCCTCCACCACCAAAGCAGCGCCAGTGGATAGTTTGCTCTTCCTCTGCTGTGCTCCTGACTCAGAAGCTATAGCTGTGACCAGACACACTGCCCACCGGCCCCTTCCCCCAAGCAATGAAATGCACTGGGTGAGGAACTCTGGGGATGGGGGAGAAACTTCTAGAGAGTAGACACCTGGGTAAGACAGTGTTTCCACTGGGCTGGCTCTCTGGGCTTGCCTCAGGATTTCACTGCATTCCAAAGCACGGCTAAGACCTTTCAGGCCCTGGGCCACAGGGAATGATACAAGAGATCAAGCATTATTATTAATCAACTCAATATCCCATACAACATTAGCTTCCGTCTCCCTCTTTCTCCCCTCCTCCCATTCTCCCTCCCTCCTGAACTCTTATATCTCTACAACCTAATGTGCACACTTGTGCTAGATTCCTACCTCCCCCCAGTGCCCCTCTCCAGTCTGTCCCCACCTACCTGCTTCCCTCCCCCTCCCCCCAATGTTGTGCTTGAGAAACAGCTTGTTTGCGGTAAGACCTGGAAAGCTGGAGTTATACATCCTCCTGGGATGGCCCCCCTACCTCAGTGCTGATGCCTTGGTGCCAGCCAAAGCAGGCTCACCTGCTTGTGACCCATCCCCTTCCTCCCCAGAGTTCTCTGCTTCTCCTCTGCAAACACAGGACAATGGGCAAATGGGAGTTACCTGTCTCAACAGGTGTTAGCCTGGCCTCACTTTCCTACGGGGTGATGGGAAGGTCACCCTCCAGCCCACCCACTCTGGGCATTCCTGTGATTGTGAAAGGTCCCCTTTAACGCCATCTTCCCTTTGGCCCCCCATGATTTCGGCTGTGGGAGGCCAAGCCCACCTCAGAGGCTTTAGAAGTTTTCATGTTAGCTACTGGGTCCACTGGCTAGAGAGCAGGCAGCACTCATACTGTCTGAGAAGGCAACTTTCCCTGCTGAGCCAAGAGCCCCCTGAGGGAAGAGATTGTTTCTTATTTGTCATTGAAACTCTAGGCCCAGCAGACTGCACAGAATACAACTTCGCTAAATGACTCATAACTATTTGGTAAGTTGCCATCATTCTCATCACCAGTAAATATTTATTGGGGGTATCTTATGTGCAGAGCCTCCACTAACCAGTAAGGGGCACAAAGATTGTTTAGACACCATTCCCGCTTTCAGGGGGGACTTATGCCAGGGAGACCCAGAGGAACTTCACTAGGCAGGAGGTCTCAGGAAGGAGCTAGAGCTGGGGGCCCCCAGGGAATCTGCTTGGGCAGCCATAGTTTGCCAAAGAGTAAACTTACTGCTGGTAACCCCAGACTCAGATCCCATTCACTATGGATCTCTGCATACTCAGAGCAGAGCTGCTAACTCACTATCTGCCTGTCTAGCCTTTTTCCTTTGTCATCTCAGCGTCCTCGGCTCAAAAATGTGAATAAAAGTAAAAAACTAGTGTCTCTGGAAAGAATTTCTTAAGCTGTTAGCCTGGGAACAAAGGAAGTGTAAGTTGCCCCCCCTCCCCCAACCCTCCTCACCACGTCCCAGCTAGAGCTGCACTTGCTGTTAGATGGGCCCCGTGCTGTTTGCTTTGGGCTCCCTAGGGATCGGAGACCAGAGCTGCCACTGCCCTCAGGAGGAAGGAAGGAGGAGGTGCAGGTGTCTGGAGTTGAGTTCATCCTAACCCACCTTAACTGAGTGCTTCGTCTGTGCTGAGCGCTGTACTAGCCACGGGAAATACAGCAAATGACAAAAGGAATGTAACTCCTCTCCTCTCAAACTTATGTCTCAGACAACCTGGGAGAAGAAGGACAGCAAGTTGATCTCTTGGGATCCAAGGGTCAGCCCAGATGAAGTGAGAAGCTGTTGCTGTACCGATGCCTTTGTCTCATCAAGGGGACCTTCCCTGCATGGAGTAAGGGTCTAGCATCATGCATGGAAGGTGGGGACACTGTCAATGGGTGGTATTTTCTGCATGGCTCTTTCAGGCCGGTGCTTCTGAAACTTTTCTACTGAAGTACCATTAATGCCAGAGAAGATTGAATTTGTGTTTCTCAAGGGGCCTGTGGTTTTAGATCACTGCAAATGGGAGATTTCTCTGAAGCCCCGTATTTTATTTTAAAAATGTGTGTAAATTTTGTATTTTCTGTCATGTTCATGCATTTGCTTTTATATAAAAATGCAGTTAAAATTACTTATCTCTGTACCACCTCACACCTGTCAGAATGGCTAAAATGAACAACTCAGGAAACAACAAGTGTTGGCAAAGATGCAGAGAAAAGGGAACACTTTTGCATTATTGGTGTGAATGCAAACTGGTGCAGCCGCTCAGGAAAACAGTGTGGAGGTTCCTCAAAAAATTAAAAATAGAACTACCCTATGACCCAGCAATTGCACTACTAAGTATTTACTTGAAGGATATGAAAATACCGATTTGAATGGGCCCAGGCACCCCAATGTTTATAAGCAGTATTATCAATGATAGCCATAGTATGGAAACAGCCCAAATGTTCATCAACTGATGAATGGACAAAGAAGATGTGATACACACACACACACACACACACACACACACACACACAATGGAATATTCACTCAGCCATCAAAAAGAATGAAATCTTGCCATTTTCAACAATGTGGTTGGAACTAGAGTGTATTATGCTAAAGGAAATAAGTCAGAGAAAGACAACTATCATATGATTTCACTCATCCGTGGAATTTAAGAAACAAAGCAGATGAACATAGGGGAAGGAAAGGAAAAATAAGATAAAAATAGAGAGGCAGACAACCATAAGAGACTCTTAAATACAGAGAACAAAGGGTTCTGAGGGTTGCTGGAGGGGACGTGGGGGGGGGATGGGCTAAATGGGTGATGAACACTAAGGGGGACACCTGTTGGGAGGAATGCTGGGTATTGTATGTAAGTGATGAATCACTGAGTTCTACTCCTGAAACCAACACTACACTGTATGTTAACTAACTTGAATTTAAACAAATAAACTCAAACAATTTACTTATCTCTGAATAAAATCAATGCTCTGGGAAAATGAACTATTTTTACTGCAGCTTCTTGTACTCCCTGACCCACTGCCCTGTACCCTGGGGGTGAGAAGCATGCTTTTTAGGACATCAGACCCATACACAGGCACCACATTCAGGGGTGCCATCCTGAAGCAAGTCTCTAACATGCTTGCATTGCCACACCCTTGATACCAAAACACTCCCCTGGGTTTGTCCTATGCTGTGCTGGCCACACACTGATCCAGACTGACCCATAGGATCATCCTTTCTCCTCTGGGTTCGTCCTGGTTCCTCTAGCAGGATTTGGAGATAGAGTGCCTGTAACACTATTCCCCAAATGTCTAGGGACAGTGGCTCTAAACCTTTTTGCAGTCTCCTTCACAGGGAATGGGCAGGGCCGGGCAACAGAAGCATGAGATCCTGAGGTGGCTGGAAAACAACTAGTAACATGGATACTTAAGGAACTAATTACCCAAAGGGCTAATGACTATCCTTGTGACTCCCTTGGTGGGCTTTAGCACTATGCCCCACCTTGCTTTCCCTGACACAGCTGCTCCATCTATACAAGGAAACTAGGAATCCAGACTGCTTATCTGATGAGGTAGAAACTGGGCGATCCGAAGTCCATCGTAGGTTTGTTGTGGATTCAGTATACCAATGGTTTTTAAATAAATAAAAAAAAAATGCAACCCGTTTATCTATTCATCCATGCATTGATGAACTTTTATCCACTCAACATGTCTTTATAGAGAACCTACTATGCACCAGGCACCCTATGAGGCACTGGAGGTATAATGGTGACCAAGAAGGACATGGTCTGGCCCCTGTAGAACTTGCAAATGCGAAGCCCCCACATGCCACTTTCTCCTCTCTTCCTCGGCTACCTGCGGAGGTGGGCAGCCAGCTCCTACTTGGCATCATGGCCACTCTCGGACTTCTGGTGAAGTCCAAGATTGTGCAACAGAGGGCCAAGAAGTTCATCTGGTGCCTTTCAGACTGATATGTCAAAATTCAGTGCAACCGGTGGAAACCCAGAGGCATTGACAACATGGTATGCAGAAGATTCAAGGGTCAGATCTTAATGCCCAACACTGGTTACAGGACCAATAAGAAAACAAAGCACAGGCTGTCCAGTGGCTTCCAGAAGTTCCTAGTTCACAATGTCAAGGAGGTTGAAGTGCTGCTGATGTGTAGCAAATCTTACTGTACAGAGATTGCTCACAGTATCTCCTCCAAGAACCACAAAGCTACTGTAGAAAGAGCAGCCTAGCTGGCCATCAGAGCCACCAATCCCAATGCCAGCCTGCGCAGCAAAGAAATTGAAGAGACAGACAGCTTATGTGCATGTAATATTTGTGTTAATAAAACCATAAAACTACAAAAAAAAAAAAAAAGAACTTGCAAATGGGAAACAGATTTACATGAATAATCTCCAAGGAAGTGATTGAAAGAAACACAGATGGGGCAGGCCCAGGTCCTTCTGCCTTTGACTGCTCCTGCTCTGGAATGTTCTGTCCAAAAGCATAGGTACACAAATAACAGGTTCTGGACTAAGTCAGAGGTAATGGCGGGTTTACCATCTGAAGCTCCTCTTAGAAAGGTAAGAAACATAAAACAAAATCTCCATCCACGTCCCCTCACATGCCCAAGTGCCCTAGGACAATGGTGTGTGAACACACTTGAGAGGACGACATTCAGAGTCTCACCGGATTCTCATTTCAGAGCTGTGACCCTAAGTGGCACATTGACATTAAGTCCCCCATTTCACAGATACGGAACCCGAGGCCTCAGAGAAGCGAAGCAGCCCGTTGAAACTCACCTGGCCAGGATGGGACCAAGATGGGGTGACTAAGGCGGTGGGGAAGAGTAGGGCCCAGGGCGTGACTCTTGCTTCATTTTCTTAAAGTTTATGTATTTTGAGAGAGAGAGAGAGAGGAGACAGACAATCCCAAGCAGGCTCCGTGCTATCAGCACAGAGCCTAGTGCGAGGCTTGAACTCATGACTCACAAGATCATGACCTGAGCCGAAATCAAGAGTCAGACACTCAACTGACTGAGCCACCCAGGTGCCCCATGATTCTTGCCTCTAATGAGCAGTGCTGGGTTGGAGGCCTCCAGTAACTTGCCAGACAGACCCCCTACCCCATGGTTCTGGAGACACTGGCCACTGCCTCTTATCTTTCCTCCCCATGACATGTGCAGATCTGATGGCTCTAATGCAGAAAAACTCTGGACTCTAGAACTCAGCTAAGAGTTGGTGGGACAATGAAAACATGGGCTTTGAAATATACCCAAACAACCCACAGCCCTGTTCTCTCCTCCCCAAAGATTGACCAATGACCCCTACGCCAGTGACTGAATTGTTTCTAAGAAACCTTGTGTGGCTTTGGCTACTGACTGACAAAAGATTGTCACACTTTTCCACCCTTCACCTTTGGGACATCTTCACTAAACATGCACTGCCATTTAAAGCAGAATTCAACCAAATTTGGACTAAGTTTGGTTGTATAGCTAATCATGTTTAGAGTCACCTTCCTGTGACATTAAGGCCTCCAGGAGAGTCACTGAAAAGCCTGTGAGGTCTGCTAATTCCATTGCGAGTAAGGAATGTGTTTATTCTTCCATGGGGCAAAGATCCCCCACTCAACGTGACGCTGCCACATTGTGTAACCATGAACATGGGTTGTTGCTGATGTAAACAAATGGCCAGGGGCAGACCTGCCAGGAGCCCAGTCTCCCTTTTCCCAGAGGTGTTTCTTATGAATGGTTGTACCCAGTGAAGCAATTTCCTGCCTTGTAAACTTCTGCCCAGCAAACCACATCTCCTATCTATCGCTGCCTGGCTCTGGGTCATAAAGCAATTCCCCAGACACCAATTTGCACCCGATCAAGAGTCCTTGAGTAACAAGAAAATTACCCTCCACCTGCGGACATAATGACACTTTGCAAGGCTAGTGGCTTTGCAGTTTCTGAACGTAAACATCACATGCCTTACCCCACGCCTTACCTCTGCTCATCTGAGATGTGGGGCCCACATATTTGATTCTCAGACTCTGGTCCACTCCTCAGAGGCACCAGCTGGCTAGTGACCCATTACCTTGACCTGAGGATCCTGCAGCCTGTCAGATCATGATTTACAGAACCAGGGCAAGAGAAGTTCAGGCAGGGGTCCCAGGCATGCAGAAGACAGAAGGTTTGGGCTGAAACAACACTGGGAACTCATTGATTTGGACATTCATTTTGCATGTTGTGGTCCCTCAACGTGAAATGTCTTTCCCACCCCCCATCTGCCTGGTGAACTGTCACTCATTCTTTATGATGTCAAGTGTCTTTCAAAGGACCTTCTCTGATTTCTATCTAAACAGAATTGCTTCCACTGTCCTACCACTCTACCTTCTGACACCTACATACTGCATTACAATCACTTGTTAATTTGTCTGTCTCCCCAGCCAGGTTGGGAACTCCCTCAGGGTATCTTGGAGCCCTCAGTACCCACCACACTACACTGGCTCAAAGTCAGTGTGCAAAAGAGGTTTGTTGAATGAATGAGTGAATGGGAACCTGTTAACATGCCTCTCCACCATACTTAGATGTTCTGCGTAATGAAAATATACAAAGGACATGGTTAAAGGAATGAAGACCTGGGTTAGGCTAGTAAAGAAGGCATAGTCAAGGGGTTCTGTACTTGAGAAGGGTGCAATCTGGCATATTCCTGCAGATTATAGGAATATTTGCAGATGAGGTATAGAGGTTGGGCCCATGGGTAGATAGATAGAAGTGGTTTGTTGTTGGTTTTCCTTTTTGAGTGCGAGCTCAGGAGCCAGAACGGGTTCCAAGCCAATCTAACTAACCTTAGTATTACACTAGCCATAAGGCATTACCTAGGACCTCCATTTTTAAAAATAATTTCTCTTTTAATTTACACCTAACTTAGTTAGCATGTGGTGCAACAATGATTTCAGGAGTAGATTCCTTAATACCCCTTACCCATTTAGCCCATCCCCCCTCACACAACCCTCCCAGCAACCCTCTGTTCTCTATATTTAAGAGTCTCTTATGTTTTGTCCTCCTCCCTCTTTTTATATTATTTTTGTTTTCCTTCCCTTATGTTCACCTGTATTGCATCTTAAATTCCTCATATGAGTGAAGTCATATGATATTTGTCTTTCTCTGACTAATTTCATTTAGCATAATACCCTCTAGTTCTATCCACGTTATTGCAAATGGCAAGATTTCATTCTTTTCATTGCCAAGTAATACTCCATGGACATTTGGGCTCTTTCCATACTTTGGCTATTGTTGACAGTGCTGCTATAAACATTGGGGTGCATGTGCCCCTTTGAAACAGCACACCTGTATCCCTTGGATAAATACCTACTAGTGCAATTGCTGGGTCATAGGGTAGTTCTATTTTTAATTTTTTGAGGAACCTCCATACTGTTTTCCAGAGTGGCTGCACCAGTTTGTATTCCCACCAGCAGTGCAAAAGAGATCTTCTTTCTCCGCATCCTCACCAACATCTGTTGTTGCCTGAGTTGTTAATGTTAGCCATTCTGACAGGTGTCAGGTGGTATCTCATTGTGGTTTTGATTTGTATTTCCCTGATGATGAGTGACGTTGAGCATTTTTTCATGTGTTGGTTGGCATCTGGATATCTTCTTTGGAGAAGTGTCTATTCATGTCTTTTGCCCATTTCTTCACTGGATTATTTGTTTTTTGGGTGTTGAGTTTGATAAGTTCTCTATAGATTTTGGATACTAACCCTTTATCTGTTATGTCATTTGCAAATATCTTCTCCCATTCCGTCGGTTGCCTTTTAGTTTTGCTGATTGTTTCTTTTGCTGTGCAGAAGCTTTTTGTTTTGATGAGGTCCCAGTAGTTCATTTTTGCTTTTGTTTCCCTTGCCTCTGGAGACCTGTTGAGTAAGAAGTTGGTGCAGCCAAGGTCAAAGAGGTTTTTACTCCCTTTCTTCTTTAGAATTTTGATGGCTTGCTGTCTTATGTTTAGGTCTTCCATCCATTTTGGGTTTACTTTTGTATATGGTGTAAGAAAGTGGTCCAGGTTCATTTTTCTGCATGTAGGAGCTCCATTTTTATCTGTTATCTATTTCCTTTCTTCTTATCTCCATTTATAAAAGCAATAATAATGACTTGCTCCTTCCTTTGAAGTTTGATGAGTTTGACATGGTGGTGGTAGGTATACATTGGGTCATTTTCCAGACATTTAACTAGTAAACTCCATGACATACATATGCACATTCATTCATTCAAAAAATATTTAATGAGGGGGTGCCCGGGTGTCTCAGTTGGTTACGCATCTGACTTCAGCTCAGGTCATGATCTCACGGTTCATGGGTTCGAGCCCTGCATCGGGCTCCCCGCTGACAGCTTGGAGCCTGGAGCCTGCTTCAGATTCTGTGTCTCCCTCTCTCTCTCTCTCTTTCTCTTTCTCCCTCTCAAATAAATAACCATTAAAAAAATGTATTCACTGAGTACCTAATATGTTCCAGGTACCAAAAGATGGGGCCCAAAACAGTGAACAAAACACCAACCCCCTGTTCTCATAGAACTTACATCCTAGTTGGGGAAAAACATTCAGTGACAGTGAAGTTGGGGCCCATCATGTTTTCTCATGTTGTAATCCTGGAGGGACTGGATGCCAATAATTAACACTTACTGAACACTTTCTATGTACCAGGCAAAGGGCTTGATGCACCTTGTCTCTCATTTAATCCTATGCCAACCTTATTTTCAGATAAGGAAACAGACCAAGTAGACTTCCCAAGATCACACACCTAGTGAGTGGCAGAGCCAGGATTTGAATCCAGATTTTTTATTGCTCTCCAGCCTGAGCTCTTAACCACAACTCTCTACAGCAGCAGCAAATATTTACTAGATGAACAAAGAAGTGGATGAATGGTTAACCCTAACTATAGTGGTAGCTTGGTGTTTGGCTTCCATGATACAAACATGAGCAACATGTTTAGGTTTTTCATTTACTTATTAATTTAAGCTTCTCCAAAGTATGGATTCTGTTGAAAGTAGATTTTCTAAAGATTAAGAAGCCTCATTGTCATTCATGTTTCATGGGCAAGGCAATCTGTTTTACAAATATAATGATGATTTCCCTCCTGCCCCCACCCCAGTTTTATTGAAAAATAACTGACATATATCACTGTATACGTTTAAGGCATGCAGCATGATAGTTTGATTTATATCTATTGTGAAGTAATCATATTTTAATTCAAAAATTGTGCAAAAGAAACTATCACTCTAAGTTCTATTCTGGGTTTATCATAAAGTCTCTGTATTAGACTATATAATGACCCCCAAATATATTAGGTCCTAATCCCTGGAAGCTGTAAATGTTACCTTAAAAGGAAAAAGTCTGGGCAGATATGATTAAAGAAGATTATTTTATTTTATTGCTTTTGGGGGGTCCCTGGGTGGCTCAGTCAGTTAAGCATCCAACTCTTGATTTCAGCTCAGGTCATGATCTCATGGTTTGTGAGTTTGAGCCCCCTGCTGGGCTCTGCACTGACAGTATGGAGCCTACTTGGGATTCTCTCTCTCTCTCTCTCTCTCTCTCTGCCCCTCCCCTACTCACATGCATGCACATGCGTGCTCTCTTGTTCTCTCTCAAAATAAATAAATAAACTTTATTTGTTTAAGATCTTATTTTTAAGCAATCTCAACATGGGGCTTGAACTCACAACTCCAAGATATAAATTTGCACATTCTACCAAATGAGACAGCCAGGTGCTCCAAAGAAGAATACTTTAGATAATCCAGTGGGCCCTAAATGCAACGCAAACACATGTATCCTCATGAGAAGGTGAAGGGGGAGATCTGGCACTGAAGAGAAGGTAAAATGACCATGGAGGTGGGGACTGGTGATGGGGCCACCAGAAGTTGGAAGAAGTAAGCAAGAGAGACTCCTCTACAGCCTCCAGTGGGAGTATGACCTGCTGTCACCTTGGTTTTGGCCCCATGGTACTGGTTGTGGACTTCTGGCCTCTAGAACTGTGAGAGAACATATTTCTGGTAATTTGTTAGAGCAGCCACAGGAAATGAATACAGTCTCCCACAGAGATTCCCCTACAAATGAATTCACCTCCTTCCCTGCCTCCAGCCCCTTTCTTGGCTATTTGTGTTTCTTTCTAGTACCTATCAATTCCTGGCATGATGTATGTTTGTGTATTATTGTAGGCTCCTCCCACTTGAACATAAGCGCCACGGGAAAAGTGACATTTTTTTAACCGCTTTTCTCCCCATGCCTAGAAGAGTAGGCACATAGTAAGTACTCAATAAATATTGGTTGGATACATGATTGAATGTCATGTTATTGCCACCTGTAGAGCTTGGAGATCACATCAGGGATATAGTAGCAGACATCACAGCATGACCTACCACTTTTAAAGTGCCACTTTAAAAGATATCTGAGGGGCGCCTGCATGGCTCAGTCAGTTAAGCATCTTACTCTTGATTTCAGCTCAAGAGTCATGATCTCACAGTTTGTGAGATCGAGCCCTGTGTTGGGATTTGCACTGAGCATGGAGCCTGCTTAAGATTCATTCTCTCCCCCCCCCCCCCCTCCCCGACTCTCTCTCAAAAAAAAAAAAAAAATCTGAGATAGAGTCTAGTCTCAGGCAACCCTGTTTTTCATTTCTGCATCAATTTCTGTTTCCTACTTCATTCAGGCCCCAAACCTTGCAATGGCCTTCAGAGTCTCTCCTTCCCACACTCTATGTCCAAACCACCAGGAAATCTTGGTGCCTTCAAATTCTCTTCCTTCAAGGGGACACCCACAATCCCATTGCCTCTCTTCACTTCCATTGCCCCTCTGCCACTCCTGGTCTCAGGCCGATGACAGCAATGGCTTCTGGTGGTTTTTTGCCGTCACTCTTGGCCCCTCCGTACAACTCAGCAGCCAGAGGGATCCTCTGAAAACATAGTTACATCTTGTCTCTGCTTCGTTCATGACTCTGATGGCTCCTAGATCCCTCAGAGGAAAAGCCAAGTCCTCACAGCAGCGCCTACAGATGGCAGTGACAACTGCCCTCTGTCATTTGTTGTCATATCCCACATCCCTGATACACCATTCTGTCACTCAGCTCAAGCTCCTCTAACCTCCCTGCTTCCGTAGAAGTTTTTGTCATCACACACACGCATTCAGTTACTGCTTGTTTCCCCCACTAGAATGAACTTCAAGAGGGGAAGGATTTCAAGATTTTGATTTTAAGTAATCTCTACAGCCAAAGTGGGGCTCGAACTCATGACCTTGAGATCAAGAGTCGCGCGCTGCACTGACTGAGCCAACCAGGCGCCCCAAGAGGGGAAGGATTTTTATTTATTTGGTTCATTGATGTATCCTCAGTGTCTAGAACAATGGTGCCTGGCACATAATAGGTGTCAGTAAATATTTCTTGAATAAATAAATGAGAAACATAATTTTGGACTAGGTAATGTTTCCAAAAGCAAAGGATACATGGGAGGACTTATAAAGCTCAGGAAACCAGGCACACTTTCCTTATACTGGGATTTTTTTGTTTTTGTTTTTTAAAAAAATTAGCTTTCTCTTTTTATCCCTTTCGTAATTGAGAATAATTTGATGTGATTGGCTTAGTAAGGCTCTCTGGACAATAGGGCAGAGAAAAGAAACCTGCCTTTTGGGAATATGACAGTATGTAAGAAAATTATATGTGGAAACTATAAAGAAATATGTAGTTTGTGTTGTACGATTTGTTGGCGTAAACATACATACACGGACTGTGTGAAAATTGCTTTGATGAGTCCCGCTTTTGATGTTAACCCCACCCCCCTCACTTTGTTTGCTCTGCTCTGCTGTCCCTTAGAACACATTTCCTCCCTATACATGCACACATCTCCGTACAGACACCCAGGAAAAAATGGTCATTCAGGCATGTGTCAAGTCCTGCACACCCCAAAGATTCATTTAAAAAATACAGGCATGTTATAAATCTTGGCTGACAATCTAGTATTTGCCTAGCCAGAATGACCTCTGCACCAGAACTGGGGGCAGAGAGAGGGAGGAAGAGAGGGAGGAGAAGGAGAGGGAGAGGGAGTGGGGAGGGAGAGAGGGGAGGAGGAGAGGGGGAGAGGGAGGGAGGGGCAGGCTTTATAGCCATTTGGTTTAGTGGACTGCAGCTTCTCATGAGTATTCAGCCTATAGGATGCAATCAGGATATGTTTGAAGTATTATAACATGGATATGTCATATATCACTGCATGGGCCCCTATCAGCAATCTCACATTCCAGAGCAGATTTTGACGGTGTTTGTTTGAGTTAATTCCTAATTCAAAGGGAACATATCAGTCCTGATTTTCCTTGGGAAGAAGTTTGCTCCTGCTTCTTCCTGACCCACACCATTGATTGCTCTGGGCACTCCTCTGGCATGCCCCCCACCGACCCTTAGGACCACTACCAGCTGTAGTCTCAGCCTCCTGGCTCTCATACTTCCTGCAATGGTCACCACATTTCACCTCCTTCTTCCCCTTTAGGAGACAAAGACTCTCTTCGGTCAGGCCTTTCTCCTTTCCTCAGATGCCCCCTCCCTGACTCATCCTTGGTCCCTGGCTGGATTTTCCATACACCATAGAAATGAAGAAAACCACTTTACCAGCTGTTTTATCAAGCATCAGATTTGTGGTGAGGTTATCTGGAAATAGCAACAAAGCCTGGAAGACCATGCAAGATGTCACTGTGGGATGAGAGAGTACTGATAACACAACAGACCAGCTACACTTCCAAGTGTCTCAACTCATTCACTCCTCAAACAACCTTATACAGGAGGTACTATTATCATTACTCAATTTAATGGAGGACACAGAGGATGGGGTTAAGTGCTGGAGTTGGAGATTCTAATCAGGGCATTATGGCTCCCAAATGAATACCAAAGACCTGCCTCCAGCCGTGGGCCAAGAGCTCAGATTCCCTGGGTGTCTACATTGTGTTCTTATCCCCCTGAATCTAGCGGCTAACCCCCCAGTTATCTCTGCCTTAGTTGGGGGAAGAGTCCACTGTTTGGCATGGAAAAGGTTAATGCATTTGAAGGCAGGTCTTCATTACTGATTTCATTTCCATGAGTGTTAAAATGAAATCTGCTTCCCCAGAGCTTTTCCCAGAAAATGACAGTAGGTCATGGGAAAACAGAGCCATCTGTCTGTCAGTCTGGGCTCCAGGTGTAAAGAGAGGCCCTGGAAATGTCAGTCCATATAGCTCTGGGGGAAGAATGAGAGTTTTTAGTTACAGGTAAATCTTCAGAGGGGGTAATTCCACCTGAACCCTACATGGTGGCCTCCTTGTCCCTTGTAGAGCCAGTATAGAAGGTCCCTGCTTGATGCAGAAGGGAGGTGCTAACCTTGCCAGGGTTGTCTTCCACATGTCTTGGTTTATATAGGGTTTGGTTAGGAAAAGTCCCTAGAACATTCCCCAGCCTACCTATCCTCACTCCCCTCAGCCTCTAGTTCTGCCCACATGCTTGGATGAAAAGACCTTCTGCATTCTCGGGGCTATTGCAATAATGCAAGATCTAAAATGTACCCAATTAAGATACTTGTTTCAGAAACAACGTGAGTCCAGATATGGGGTTCCAACTGAGGCTCGGGCTTGAGGCCTGTATTCCCTTCCTCATCCTGGAACTCACAGGAGCTACCCAATAGGACATCTCAACTAGTGACAGGGGATCTTGGCCTCTCTTGACATGTGGTGCTTGGCAGTGGCCCCAGCTCCTCTCAACCGAACTAGGAATGTTCTCTTGACCACTTCAGCTCACGTGACATCGTCCAGGGGAGCCGGGAACCAAAGGAGGTCGGCATTTCCTTATCTACCCATCCCTGTCCTGGGCACATAGTAGGATACGTACTCAGTAAATCTGCCCAGATCACCGCGAAGTGCGTCTTCCACTGCACCTATTGCCTGCGACCTGCTCAGCACAATTCCCTCGTTCACACCGCGCCTGGCAAATGCTCTGACTTGAAGCAAGAAACCACATGCTGGTAGGTCTCTGCTGTACAAGAGGAGATGGCAAAGAAGACAGGTACATCCTCTTTCCTGAAGTCAGCACTGGATTGTTTGTGGCAATGTCCTTGCTGGTGGAGTGTCCAGGCCTTTGGCTTTTATTCGTCAGCATCCTGACCGGAGGGGCAAAGCTGGACAGGAGGTGGCAACCATAAGAGTTTCCCATTCTCCTAGTGACTAACAGCTCCATAGAAGGAAGACTGGGATTAATGCTTGAAACGAGGCCAAGAAAGTTACCCACAGGGTTTCCATTCTTTCCGCTTTTAATCTGTCCCTATGACCAAGAGTCACCAAGAGCTGGCTCTATTCCTTTGTTCCTATGAGTTGCAGGGAAGACAAAGGTGTGGGCTCCCACTGTGGCCAGATCCCCTGGTGGTGGGGGTGGGGGGTTGTGGAGTCTGGCGAGGGGAATTAACTCTTCTTACCTTAGCAGTACAGCTGGTGTGAAGACACTAGGACGTGTAGCCATGAATCCAATGGACTAAGTGGAAAACTCCAAGGAGAACAGGAACCAGGGGCTCTTGGTGGAACCAGGGCAGGGGAAATGTCAGAGACAGAAATATGAGACTCTGGGCGGTGATAAAATAAATCGTTTTAATGGGAGGCTTTCCGAAAGGGTAACTTTTTCTTGTGCTATGAAGCAGCCAGTTTCCTTGCCTTGGGGGTTTCTTGGGTGGTGTCCTGACTGAACCCCTAGCCCCACCGGGAGCTGGATGTTAGTCTGACACTATGTTCAGCCCCTCCAGGATCCAGAGGTGTGTCTTAACATCAGGAGATTGGAGTCAGCTGGCAGTCAGTCCCAAACGTACAGTCCCTGTGTGTGTCCAGGCCTGAGGGAAAGGGGCAGAGGCTTCACTTCCGACTCAGGATATGTCTCCGTGGGGGGAGAAAAAAGGGGGCAAATCACTTTGAAAATTCAACTCTGACCTTTACAAAGAAAACTAATAGACACTTTAGTATTATATACAGGGTAGGGGCGAAAGGGAGTGGAGGGGAAATTGCACTTTAATTACAGTAGGTTATAGTTTACACCCATTGGACAAATTTGCTTCTTCAAAAGAAATCTCGAGATCAGCTGGGAGGGGGTGGGGGAGGGGGGTCTGCAGATATTTACAGTGTGTTTGGCTCAGTTCAACAGCACGTGTCCTCCTCCTGTCAGTAACAGATTCAAGTTTTCACATCAGTTTGTTCGATGAAGGAGCATAATGCAGGCACGACAGCGTTCTCTCTTCCTCTTCTGCGGTTTCTTGTCTCCCGCCTGTGGGCGGGATGGGAGTACTTGACGTCTTGGGAGAGGCATGGCGACAATACTGCATAGAAGGGAAGGGCTGCGCCTCGGAGCGGCTGTCTGAAGCGTCAGCAAGATGTCAGGTAAGCAGAGACCTCTCGAAGGTGCTTGTCAGGTCACTGGGCTTTTCTGTGACAGCTGCCCGGAGGGTGATGGTGTGGAAAATAGGGTCCTTGTTGCTGTGCACAAAGCAAGTGATGTGTGGTCATCACCAGGCTTGGAGAGGGCACTGCAGAGAGAGCAGAGAGAGCTCAGCTGTGTGCAGTTAGCGGGAGCAATGGCCCTTGGTTTGTCTTCTCCAGGGGAGCTGAGACCCAAGTCAGCCGGCAAAGGGCCAAGGACCTAGTGCCTGCTCAATGCCACAGTGTTGGTCCTGAAGCACACTCCCTTTAGGAACACTCGGGAGCCAGATCTTCTGGCCACTCCAGAAGAGAGAAGTGAATTGCTGGGGACCTTGAATTAATCATAACTCACTGACCTTTATTCTGGAGTCAAGCTCCTCTTTCTTTGAGAGTGGGTTTTTATTTTAATGTTTATTTGTTTTTGAGAGGGGGGAGGGGCAGAGAGAGAGGGAGACACAGAATCTGAGCAGGCTCCAGGCTGTGAGCTGTCAGTACAAAGCCCGACATGGGGCTCGAAGTCACAAACCGCAAGATCATGACCTGAGCCGAAGCTGGAAGCTTCTACCCAGGTGCCCTGAGAGTGGGTTTTACGATGTGCTCGGTGTGGGTGCAATGGCATCTGGACAGGAGCTTTTTGCCTCTCATGGAAGTCAGGGTCCTGTTCCTAAGACCTCTAAGGGCTGGGGTCCCCTAGACCATTGATCCCCAAACTTCAATGGACCTAAGAATACCAGACATCCCGTGAAAATGTGTATTCTGATGGAGTGGGCTTGTGGTGGACCTAAGAACCTGCATTTCTAATCAGTTCCCAGATTGTGCCAATGCTGCCGATCTACTTGAGCACATGAGAAAATGGCCACTTGCTCAAACGACCCATCAGGGAAGGAGTATGGGAAAGTGCTCTCTGTAGGCTTGCTCCTAATAGGACAAGAAACCTGGGCTGAAGGCCTCTGATGCCCAGATGAGGGCAGGAGACCCCAGAACAGATGGAGAAACCCCCTGAGAGGAGTTACCCCTTCCAGAGCCCTCGGCCTCATTCATTTCAACCGTCATGGCACACCATTCCCGTCCTTTTCCCTCCAGGGAGGCCCTTTTTGCTTCCCTCTGTCTCTTCTTTCCCTTTCACTTGTTTGGGCATCTAAGGGGAAAGTTCTGCCTTTTGAGCTAATGGCTCTTTCTCTAAAGACTCTTCCCTAAACACTTAGGAGCACACATAAGTGTGCGTGTGCGCACACACCCACACGCACAGCCCCCCCCACCGTTACTACGAAAGGCCTATTATCCCATTATCATCTCATAAATCAGTGCTCCCAGCCATAATCCTGTATGAGGTTGCCATTATGCCCATTTTACAGATTAGGAAGACGAGTTCAAACAAAATGAATTGTCCAGGGTTTTAGAACTAGTACAGCATAGAGACAGAAATTCAAACTGGTTCTGGGTACCCTCCTGGCACATGTTCTTTCTATTATGCTCTGAGGTTAAGAGTCTTCTACTGGCTTTGTGTTCTTGGTCAAGGTATTCTCTTTGTGCCTCAGTTTTTTCATCTGTAAAATGGAAGTTGTAGAGGGATCGGGTGAGCCGATGCATGGGAAGTGTTCAGAATTAACACTGGGCTACACAGGGTGCCCTAGTCCGTGCTGCCCTCGAGCCCTCTTCAGAATGCGACTGAGCTGTGCATTCATTTGAAGGGACCGGTTCTGACCCTTTTAAATTCTTGAGGCCCTTGTCAGGGTCCTCTGATACCCTTTGCCTCGTCTTCCTCCCGTCGCCCGCCCCCACTTTTGAGTCTCTTTACTTCCCACTATCAGCCCTTTTCCAATTTTCAGATTTCAGGGAAGGAGAGAGAAAATGGCTTGTGACCTCGCAGGTTTCAATAGAAGAGCAAACAAGAAGGGCAGATAAGGAGACGCCAGCGAGATTCTATGACCTGTCATTAGGGATGGGCTTCCCAGCTATCAAATGTTTGCTCACATAATAAAATGGTGGCAGAGCCCTAAATGTTGTCAAAGGAACTAGAGTTATTTGTCCCCTTCAGAGTCTAAACACAAACAGCTGATAAGGGGTGCGCTGTGGTCCCTCAGAACCAAGGCCTGGCACACACAGCCCCTCGGGGGCCTTGCCCAGAGGATCTGAGGGAACCTCCCTCTGAAGGGGGTGGTAGCTGTGGTGATTACGTATGGTAAGAGCTAACATTTATCGAGGTCCCACTGTGTACCAGGCACTGTGCTAAGGAAGGACTTTACTCACATCATTGTATTGGATTCACACATCAACCCTTTGAAGCAGGTAGTTATATTCATTCATTTAATACATTTTTGAAGACCGTCTATATACTTAGCACTTTTTTAGGCACAGGGGATGCAGCCACAAATAAGACCCTGTCCATACCCTCACAGAGTTTATATTCTAGAGAGAGATCTGAACAATAAAGTGAATAAATATATATGTATGTGTACACACATGTGTACATATATTGTACATATGTACACAAAATACAATTTCAGATGGAGATGAACGCTCTGTAGAAATATAAGCATGATGACAGGTTAGGGTGATTTGAAGGCAAAGGGAATAAATTATAGAGGGGAATCAGGAGGGGCCTCCTGGAGGTGGTGACATTTGAGCTGAATGAAATGAGGGAGCAAGCATGAAAAGATGTGCATTATGGAATTTGGGGGGCAGAAGAGACCACAAATGCAGAAGTCCTGAAGCGAGATCACTTCAATTCTGGTTCAGCTGAAGCCGGGTGAAAGAGGGAGGAGAGGAAGGAAGTGAGAAGGGCAGGGCCGGCAGGGGGCTGATTACACGGCAGGAGGCCTTGGAAGCCTCCATTTCAGCTTGGCTGCAATGGAACACTGTTGGAGAGTTTTGACACAGGTGGGGGTGACATGATTGGTTTCCCCTCTCAAGAGATCATTCTGGCTGCTGCGTAGTGAACAGACAGTAACCACCATCGTGGGGCAGGAGTGGACGTAGGAGTGGGAAGCTGGGGCCAGTGAAGAGCATCAGTGAGAGCAGGGGCTGGACTGGTGGGGAGTGAGAAGTGCTCAGATGTGGGATGCAGAGCTTATCCATGGACTGGTTGTAGGGCGCGCAGAGAAGAATCAAGGAGACTCCCAGGTACCTCACCTGAATAACTGGTTACCATTTCTGGAAACGGAGAAGCCCCAGGACGAAGCAGTGCGAGTAGGGAGAAACGGGCAAAATGAAGAGTTCCTATTTTGGTGAGGCTTATCAGATACACCGGGCATTTGCATGTACATGCCCGAGCTGCACCGGCTTTGTGAATGGGCCACTCAAGGGAGAGGTCTGTACTGGAGACAGAAGTACACGATCCATCAGTGTGTATGCTTGATCCAGAGCCATGGGATTGGGGATCACCCAGGAGTGAACACAGAAGAGAATGAGTGATAGGGCCCTCCAACAACTAAATGTTGGGGAAACAAGCTGCCAGCTATGGAAATGAGGAGTGCCACAGTGGGGGAGAACCAGGAATGGGTATCGTTCCAGAAACCAAGTGAAAAAAGGAGGGAGGATCAGCTGTGTCAGAGGTGGAGGTCGGAAAGTCCCCATTGGGTTTGACAATATGGCGGTACTTGTGAGCTGGACCGGAGAGGTTCTAATGCGGTGTCAGGACAAATGCCCATCAGGAATAGCCCTAAGACAGAATTGGGGGTGAGGAAGTAGAGACCGTGAGTACAGATAACTTCCTGCTGTTATTAAGTTAGATTAATTATGGCTCCATTAATTAGAAGTAATGATTATACTTCAAGGAAATTGAGGCCTAGAAAGATTATAAATAACTTGCCCAGGGTCTCACAACAGAAAAGTCTATGCCCTTAAACACAAGGAAGGTTATTTCCTTCTACCTTCTGAGTGTGGTCACAGGGAGGCCACGGAGAAATAAATGCTACGTACAGTCTTCCTTCCTCAGGGTTGCCAGCAGGGGAGGCCAAGTTCACCCCAGCCGCCATGGGCTGGGTGTTCTAGGCCAAGCACCAAGCTAGGTATTTTACAAGATTTATAGCATTCAGTCTTTTTAATGACCGCCCAGAAGAGGAATCATTATTTTCATGTTACAAATGAGGAAACCGAAGCTCAGAGAGGCTAGGACTTTTGCCTGAGGTCACCCAGGTAGAAGGTGGTAGAATCTTGGGCCTGGGTCTGCCTAACTCCCAAGTCAGTGCTCTTAATCATCACACCATACTGGCTGACCACCAGCAGAGATGGTTGGAAGCTGTGGAATAGTTGCCAGGGATTTATGGCAAGGCTGTCCACCTCCCTGTCAGCACCCCTGACTGGTGGCTGCTCTAGGGGCCCTCTCCTGACCTCTCTATAAACTAGGAAGTGGAGCTGTAGGCACAGAGGTTGTGGAAACAGGATTCGGCTCTCAGCCTGCCCACACTTGTTCTAACCAAGGTCGGTGCTTGCTGCGGTCTGGTTTCCAGACTGGCGGGGCATTGTTTTGCAGGAGCTCAGGCACAGACCCACTCGTATGGTAACTCGCCAGCACCCAAGGTTGAGGAGGAGGGGGAGGCATAAGCTCTGGAAAGGACGGAGGGCAGGAGCTGCAGGTGAGACAGTCCCACCCTGAGATTCCTGAAATGTGATCCACAAGGCCCTGGGGCACGTCTGTCCTGACAATGGAAAATACTGGGATCAGATACCAGTTCAAATCCTGGTTTTAGCCTTCTACCTACATAACCTTGGGTCATTTTTATGAGTGCTTAAAAATGGATATTAGAAGGAGAGCATCGCCTAATGGATTTGGAGTGAGAAGACCAGTAGTCTGGAAGTTGAGTTCCAGGTTCATCATCTGTGTGAATTTGGCCAGATCCCACCTCCGAAGCTCAGTGTTTTGCTCTGTAAGTCGGCCTCGCAGAATGGGTGGGGAAGGTTGGCCACGAAAGGTAAGAATGGAAAAGCACCTGGAGTGCTGCTATGGAAATGGGAGGCACTCAAAAAATGTTAGTTCTGAATTCATTCATTCACTCACTCACTCACTCACTCATATTTACTGAATGTCTACTATAGCCCAGGCATTTGGCTAAGCACAAAGGCAGTCCCTGCTCTATTTGCTTTTATCCTGGGAGTGAACCTCCTTTGACCCCATGTAGTTCAGTGAGTTACATTTTGAAGAAGTCGATAGAAAGTATCTCCTAAAGGATCACAGGTGGCAAGGAGAAACAGGGGGTTAGCACTCTGAGTACTTGACCATGTACCAGACACTGTCTCCTACACTTTGAAGATCCTGTGGTGGGGGGTGGGTAGGATTTTCTCCACGAGAGACGCAGAAGTGGTCTCGCAGGGTGAATCAACTGCCCAAGGTCACATGGCGAGTAGGGAAGGAACCAGGATTAATGCAAGGCTGCTGGGCTTTCCTAGAACTCTGGGGTGCTTCTACAGTAGCACTGCCCAGGATGTGTCCCTCTGCCCGGAGCTTCTGTGCACCCTAATGGCCCCATTCGAGGCACACAGCAGCATGTGAAAGATTCGGAGAAGCCCCGCCTTGTGGTGTCTAACTTTAACCCAGCCGTTCACCCAATACTTATAATCAAGGGATCTTCCCCTCCTCACACCATGTGCCCCCAACTCCCAGCAATGGTCTTAAAACTCCTTTTGGAAAATAATACTTTAAAACAAAGAGAAAGCAGAATTGCCACCGGAACTCATTTCTGACCCTTTGCCTTGGGAACAGAGTTAGTGCAAATTTTCTTCACCTTGGTTCTTTCTGCTGTCAGGAGGCAGCACCTGTACCCTCACTTGACTTTGTTCTGCCCTTCCCCCCACTTCCTCTTCTTCAGTTTGTAGGAAGGAAGTTTCCTGATTGGAACACCTATGTGGGCTAGATTTTACCCTTGTTCCTGACCGTTAACTCCACAACAGCAGCAAATACCATGGGTATTTTAGAGATGGATATTGGAAGATAAATATCGTTTAGGTGGAAGGAGTCTAGGATTTAGAGCCAAAGCCCAGAGTCTAAAGGTCCAGCTCTAGAAGTGATCACCTGTTGGACCTTGGGAAGGTCACTCTCCACCTCTGAGCCTCAGTTCATTCCTTTGTACTAAGGAAGTTTCAGTAAAAAGAAATGATGAGATCCTGTTCATGAGAAGTGTAAACATAAAATGCTATGTGAATAGTTTTATCCCAAGTGTAATCATCCTTCTTATCATCCCAGAAATGAGTCTACTACCAGACTCCTGGAATATCCAGGGACTTAGGGACAACTTCACGGTGGTTCTAGAGGGCTGTTCATGCAGCTTCAAGGTTGGCTGGCCACTCTGTCCAGTGGAGGGGAGACGCCATTTGGGGGCCAGATGCTCAGAGAGCATCTCCAAGTATTTTGATTAAGAGACAATTTCCTGAATTCAGAGGGCCTGTTTCAACAAGCAAGCATCAAAGTCAACTTGGGGAAGACAGGAATAATTAATCACAGCCCTGTCTAGGGCTGACCAAGCGGCAGATGGATTGATAAACCTTTCAAAGGGGAAGGTATTCCCAAGCAGGGCTGCTGCGCCTGGCTGCCCCCCTGATTGAGATTTGTGAGCACAGATAAATGTTTTCCCTGCTCACTACAAAGAGTGGGAAATCACACGGGAGTCGAAGGGCAGGGCAACAGGGGGTGTCCTTTCATCTTCCATTGGGTGAGAGAAGAGTGGCAGAGCCGGTCCCACACAACGCTCCCTCTCTCCCCAACTCCAGAGCCCAGCTACCTAGGCTGTGTGTGTGTGTGTGTGTGTGTGTGTGTGTGTGCACGTGCGCACGTGCACGCATTTCATGAATGCACATGCACACACCCAGGACATGCCAGGCCCTTAATCTACATGACCTCATTGAATCTCCAGAATAAGGAGATGTTACAACTCTCATTTTAAAGCTGAAGAAACAAGGGCTCAGAGAGGTCAAGGTAACCAAACAAGTGGCAAACCAGGAACAGAAGCTACTGCTCCACAACACTGCAGGACCAGGAGATGTGGGCAAAGGGAAAAACAGAGAACCTGAGCCCATGAAAGAACTTGCTCGGCAGCATGTGGCAGTGGAGGAGGTGTGATTCACAGGGCTCAGGTGGATAAAAGACCATCAACAAGACCAAACCCTGCTGAGAGCCACTGACATGAAGTTCAAGGTTGTTGCCTACTTATCTAGTAATCAATAAAGGCCAAACAGTTCCCACACTGCACAGACCCCAGCTCCTAAAAGGTCCTATTGTATTATTCTGGAATTGTCATGCATGCTCAGACATCTTGTCCTATTTCCTAACTCTCGGTGTCCCGTGACAGTCCAGCTGTCCAAGCGGCAATGATGAGCCACACCTTTGGTTGTCTTTGCTACTTCATCAACCCTGCGTGGAGGTGGGAACCAGCCATCCACTGAAAGAGTGACTAACCCTCTGGATTTCCCACTTTTCATGCACCAGGAAGTCAATTCCAAGCTTCTTGACAGCAGACCAAGTAAATGCAGGTCCCCTCTAAGGCCAGGTTGTCTACTGGAGCATCTCCATGGGTTGGTTGAATTGGGTCATTCTCTGGAGCTTACAGCGTTCTGGGTCCAGCATGGGTCTTGGACTGGGGGAATTGGCCTCAGGACCCTGACTGCTTACTCCCTTTTTCCATTGATTAACTTGTGGAAAATCCTCAAAGGGGTCCCTCTTGCAAAGCATGAAACTCTTTAGAGGGTGTGACTTTCCTGAGTCTCCCTTGGAAACACCTTTTCTATGGCTCACTGATTAATCTCCTGGGGAATACTCAGTCTCACTACCTAAAGGCTCTGTGTCACCCAGTCTCCAGTGATTTATCAAGCTGTAGTCATTTTTTGCTCTTGTTGGCAAAGCTGGGGGAGCAGTCAGTCCCTTTAGGCTGTGGCCCATCTTCTTTGCCCTGTAACCTCAGGGATTCCTCTAGCAAGTAACCAGGAGCCTGGGAAGGACCAGGCTTACGGCTCAGTCCACACGCACCATGCTCTCTGCACGTCAGTAGCCCCAGCCATTGCCCTCTCCTGACTTCCTGCCAGCATTACCTGTTTACTGGAAGACATGTTGGTAAGCGTACTGATGCTGCTTGTATCCGTGACCACCATCGCAGACGGAAACCGGGATGTGTGCGAATACTGGGGGGGTTCCTGTTTGTGTGTGTACACTGGAGAGACAGAGTGAAGACAGAGTCAAGCTGAGATCACACAAGCACATGCACAGCTACAGATACCCCATCCCATCCCATCACTCCTGTGTCCCCAGGCAGACGGAAGGGCAGTGGTGGTGGCGGCGATGTTTTGGAAGGCAGTGTGATGGGGTGAAAACACTAGCCATGTGTTTAAATCCTCGCTCAATTACTTAACCTCAATTTCCTCATCTGTAAAATAGGAATGTAGGGTTAGAAAACATCATGTGGAAAGTACTTTGTACCAAAGAGCTTTGCACAGTGTCTTTCATGTAGTAGTGGACAGCACTTCTGTTCTCCTGACTTTCAAGTGTTTATTTATTTTTGAGACAGAGCGAGACAGAGCATGAACGGGGGAGGGGCAGAGAGAGAGGGAGACACAGAATCTGAAGCAGGCTCCAGGCTCTGAGCTGTCAGCACAGAGCCCGACACGGGGCCCGAACTCACGGACCGTGAGATCATGACCCGAGCCGAAGTCGGACACCCAACCGACGGAGCCACCCAGGCGCCCCGTGTTCTCCTGACTTTCAATAAAATGTTAGGTGCCCAGACATCAACAAGTGGCCCCCTCAGGCATATGTGACGCATCAGAGATTTTAAGACAAAAAAAAAAAAAAGTTCTAAGCAGTTAGCAAACATAAACGAGCTGGCCAGCGCATGCTTGTTGTATCTGCCATGACTCAAGCACCTGGCCTCATGCAAGCAATTATAAATGAATTAACAATGATAATTAGACATGGATATAGTTAATTGTATAATCAACAATTATACAATTATAAATAATTATATAAATCTGGGTTGTTCCAGACTGCACTAAAATGACATCGTATGTCACATCATGCCATCGCAGAAATAGGAAGGATGACGAAGGGAGACAAGATTCAAATAAAACCTCCAGGAGCATGTGACTCAGTTTTTAGCTTTAACAGTACTTGTTCACCAAGTCTAGAACCTTTTGAGTTCTGTAACTGACCATTAGATTCATATAAACTCCAGGTCACATGACCTAACAGAAGCATGTGGCTGTTGGGCCATGAGGGAGGGAGCAGTTTATTCTCTACCAAAGCATCCTCTAGTAGGGAATGGGGTAAATGTCACCACTTGCCAGCCCAGCTTGTCCTTCCTGTGGAGGGAGGCCGGTTATTTCCTGGTCCGGGGGCCCCTAGCTGGGCCTTGGTGGTCCACAGGTCACTGGTGACCAGTGTCTGTCTTTCCCACCTAGGCCTGGCCACTGAGGAATCCTGCCCAGGTGAGGGGGCAGGGACAATTGGGGGCATATTGCCAGGCCCTGAAAAGACAGAAAGTGGGGTATGACATATGGTCCCAGACTCTGCTACAGGCTATGGCAGATTTTTTTTTAAAGCCACAAAAAAAAAAAAAAAATGTGATTGGAATGTGAGATGGTGCATAGAAACAAGCTCCACAGGCCTGAGGCGGGGACAGAGCCTAAGGATAGAAGGCCGAACTTGGTTGCTCTTCCTTAGACCCATGGTTCCGATTGAGGCAGCCGGGGAGAAACAAAACTCCCCTTCCCCATTCCTGCCTCCTCTTATTAAAAACTCCCTTAATAAACAATGACTTGCATTTCTTTCACTCTTATGCTCACCAAACACAGTTCATACCAAGTCTTACTTCATCTCCATTATCACTCTACATTATTATTTCCATTTTACAGATGAGGAAAATTGAGGCCCAGAGAGTGGCTAAGTAACTTACCAATGGCTACACAACTGGTAAGTCTCAGGACCAGGATTTAAATCTAGGTGTGTCTGACTCCAAGAGATGATCACTCTATTACAGAGACTTCTCTGGTGTTCCTGTGGGATGGTGCCTGCCATGATTTCTCCCCAGACTTGTAGGCCAGGGGCTGTATCCTGACATGGCCAGAGGGCTGGGGGCCTGGGGCTCAGGGTGGAGGGCAGAGATCTAGTGGCTGGCTGTGGGTGGGAAATAAGTGGTTGAAAGACAGGACTGAGAGTAGGTATAGAAATAGGATATGAGAACTGGGGGGGGGGGGGGGGGGGGGGGGGGGGAAGGGGTAAATTTCCTTATCCGGGGGGGGATGAGGATGGCATTTTCCACCGGTGGGCGGGGGGGGGGGGGGGGGGGGGAGGGGAGAAGTGCTAATATTCCTTATCCAGGATGGCATGCAGATGGCATTTTCCACCTGTGCTCATGATTCTCGATTCGAGATGTTCGGGGTGTGTAAATTGGAGAGCACGGGGATTCTAGAAGATTCTTCAATTTCAGGGAGGGCACATGGGATGCAAATTGCATTCCCACTCTTGCCATCTGGTAATGGCTGCTCAGACTTTCAGATTGAAAAGGCTAAGTTGAGGCTCATCAGGAAAAGGTACTGTGGCTGATTGGTGATATCTTCCATGGGTACCAAAGTGGGCAACAGTGGCATGTGTCCCACACATGTGCTACACCCTGCTTTCTTTCTCCAACTCCACTTATGTAAAGTGGGCCCTCAACTGTCCTCTTCAAACCTGCCCGCCCCCCAGGAATTGGGCAGGGGGGATCTAGGAAAGGCACAGACCACAGGAAGGTCATGCTGAGACACTGTCTGGGTTGATAACAGGTAGAGAAAAGTGACCAAATCAGTATACTTCCAAGCAAGTACAGATCCAGAGAGGGCAGAGGTGGGTTGCGTAGGGCCCTTGCTGGTACCTCCGCCCCACCCCCCCCAACCCGCCTGCATCCTTACTGTGGGAGTTCTGTAGCTGAGTCACGGCCGCCATGAAAGGCTGCTGAGTCATGTGGCTGCCGGGGCTTTGCTGCATGAGGGGCTGCTGGTGAGGGCTGTGTAGCTGCTGGGAGAACTGGACAGGCTGCAGGGCGGCCAGGCTGCCAGCCACACTGTTGATGACAGGGACGCTCTGTGCTTGGGAGGTGTTGAGGCCTGTGGGAGCAAGAAGGAAAGATCAGAGGTGGCTTCCGGGAAGGGGAGGGTTGAGTGCATGGATGAGGTCACCCACCGAGCCCCTGCTGTGAGCCAGGCAAGGCTGAGCTTTGCTTGAGAGATTGCACAGGAAACGACTTTCTAGATCCGTTATACAGACAAAGAAACTGAGGCTTGGAGAGATCGACCTGCTGACATTCCACGGTGAGTTGTAGATGGAAATGGGCTTACACAGATCTGAGGTGTGAGAGTCTCCCAAAGTCACCCGGCACCTCCCAAACTTGAGTTTGCCAGGGCCCTGGGAAAGCTGCCTCTACTTGCCCACTCCCTCCAGGCCCTGAGAGGGCTGCCCGGTGCCCTCAGGGCACTTAAAGGAGGCAGATTAGTGCCCAGGCCTGTCTGTCCAGCAGAGGGCAGGAGTGATCAGGAACTCACATTTCGACAAAACAACAAAACCACCTCCACAGTCCTAGGAGTACGAAGCCAGAACACCCTCATTTAGTGGACTTGTGCAAAGACCCCGACAGAGGTCAGGTGCTCATTCTCTTGCCGATAGCAGAGAGCAGGAAAAACAGCAGACCTCAGCCAGTTCTATGAAGTGGACGTAACTCATCCAGTGGCACGGGGCTTGTGGCATCCAGAGGTCCAGGTACTGGGAGGAGGTACGACTCACTTACTGAGTCGTAAGTGAAAGGTTGACAGTTTACAGTGGTTCTTGCCATCTTTCTGTTCTGGGGGTGGGAGGCTTCTGTGGTACTGCTCCATGCCTGTGTCCTGAAGCCTCTTCAGAACCAGGGCCGGCACTACAGAGACTGGGTCCCTGGTCCCACATCTCTGGGCAGGAGTGTGGGGGAGACAGCTGAGGCAGAGTATGAGTAGGGATGAGGGGATCAGGGGCAAGATACCCTGACCTCTTTCCTGGGGCTGTCAATGTTCCTTTGACCGTGCTTTCTGTGAAATGGGGGGCAGGATGGGAGGGAAGAAGAAAATCCAGAAAAAGGTGTCTAGGCAAGTGTAGAAGGGACAACTCGAGAGCCTTTCCTGAAACAGAGAGGGTTCCAGAAGTGGGTTTGTGGGAAGTCTTCCAGGGAGATAGCACAAAGACCTCAGCTGCTGCTTACTCAGGGCTTTAGCTGATACTGTTATCAGAACCCTAAAAGGCAAGGCTCCTGAGCAGAAGTGAAGGAAGAAGCCCCCTCCTGGCTTCCCTGGGTGGGGATGGGGCCGGGTCCTCTGATCGCCCTCAGACCAGCACTATCTCCCATTCCCCAGGGGCTCACCTGATACCCTGATATCCTGTTTCCCTCTCCTGCCTTCCACTGTGGTCTCAGTCTCCTGGGAGGCCCCAGATGCTTGCTGTTCCCCCGGGGAGCCCATTACAGCTGCTCTTTCGGGAAATCCCTGCCCAGAAAAGCAAATTACCCTGCCTAGAGTGGATGACATTTGAGGGCACAGTTCTGAAACCTGCCTGTGCTTTAGAGTCATCTGGGGGAGCTCTTTAAGAAATACACATTCCTCCGCCCCACCCAAGACTTAATGAGTCAGAACCTTCCGAGGTGAGGCCCAGGAATCTTATTTTCAACACCGTCTGTGATGCTGCTGTGCCTCAATTCCAGGATCCAGAGCCACTGATGTCATCCTAGCTCCCGCGAAGTGTGACTCGTGGCCTTTTCCCCTGCTTTCTGCGCACTGGTTCCTGCCCAAGAAGCATGTTGTGCAGCCCAGGGGATGAAGAGAGTGTGAGGAGTCGGCAGTGCTGGGGCCTTTGCTATCACTTCTCCATGGGCCTCTGTGGTCCCGAGGCAGGACCCACACACTCAACCCAACAGTTGGCCACATGAAGGTGCCTGCAGTAATTATTCATCCTGACACTCTGTAGGGTAGGACCATGTGTCTCAGCTGGGTTTTCTGTTGACGCTCACCATTGTTCATGCTCCCTCCACTCCAAGCACACGCACGCACGCACACGCACACCCTTCCAAGGGCCACCTACACTCTGGTGCTGCCCACCTGCAGTAGATTAGGACTACAGTGAGAAGGTAGACAAGTGTGGGTGAGGAGATTAGGAGGAACGAGATTGAAAAATATGGGATAGCTCCAGGAAAAATTTTAGTTCAGATAGTGCCTAAGAAAATATGTAATTGTGGGGGCGCGTGGGTGGTTCAGTCGGTTGAGCGTCCGTCTGACTTAGCTCAGGTCATGATCTCACACTCCGTGAGTTCAAGCCCTGCATCGGGCTCTGTGCTGGCAGCTCAGAGCCTGGAGCCTGCTTCGGATTCTGTGTCTCCCCCTCTCTCTGCCCCTCCCCTGCTCATGCTCTGTCTCTCTCTGTCTCAAAGATAAATAAAAACATTAAAAAAAAAATTAAAAAAAAAAAAGAAAATATGTAATTGTGTAGCTGTCGGCCAAAGCTTGATGTGGGAAGAAAAGAGGCAAGTGGGATGGTTCATGTATCATTTTGGTCGTGGAAATAAAGAGGTGGCATATCTTACTCATGGGTCTTTTACTCAAATCTTCTAGAAGGCGAGCAAGCTGGGTTTAGATATCCTATCTCATTCTCAAACCCTGGTGTTAGTCTGGTTACCATATTCCTGTGAAAAGGCAGTAAGTTCAAAATAAATTTTTATTTGGTAAGCCCTCTAAATGCTTCTCTACTCCCATTTCTCTCTGCAAAGAAATGCAGGGTGCAACCATTTCTTTAAAAAAATTTTTTTTTAAGGTTTAATTTTCAGAGGCAGAGAGAGACAGAGTGGGCGGGGGGTGGGGGAGGGCAGAGAGAGACACAGAATCCGAAGCAGGCTCCAGGCTCTGAGCTGTCAGCACAGAGTCCGATGTGGGGCTCAAACGCACAGACCGTGACATCATGACCTGAGCTGAAGTCGGACGCTCACCTACTGAGCCACCCAGGCGCCCCTGGGTACATCCATTTCTGAGCAGTTGAGGATACAGTGAGAGCCACACATACTCAGGAAAGCCGTGCCTCCCGTCGGCCCAGCCCTGTTTTGCCCTCAAAGAACACATAAGCCGTCTACTCAGAAGGGATGAGTTGCTACTTTGCTGGGGCTGATTTAGAGAGAGAGAAGAGAGAAACAGGAAAAGGTGATAAAATACAGAGGAGTCGGTGCAGCCACAAGGGCAGAGGAACAATGTCAGTTAAAACAAAGATGAGCAATGCGCCTTCCTTCGATCCCTCCTGAGACTTCTTGGGAGCGCTTCCCAGGGTCACAGTGGTGACTTGGCCTTAGCTGTCACGACTGAGCTGAGAACACACTGAACACTCATCCACATTAGGATTCTGAGAGAGCCATCCACAGACATGGCCCCAGTCAGCCTTCCCATGCCCTGAACTGGCCCATCTGTGAGGATGTGGAATGAGGGCCTCCTAGACCTGGGAGGACCTGATCCATTCACCAGTCTCCAGCCATGTTTCTCCTTAAAGACTCGGAGATGCTCCGCCAGTTTCCCTCAGAGCTCCCTCTCACTGGACTTGCACCACTGGGCAAACAGGCGTCCCATGACCACATGAAATTCCCTGTTTAGAAGGAAGCCCATTGTTGTTCCATCTTTGCCAACACAAAGAAACATCAGCATAACTTTGTGGAAAATCCACCGTAAACTTAGTGGTCGAAATGAACACTAGACAAAAGTATAAGCTATGATATTATACATACTCACGCCTTATAGATTGGCAAGCATGTTTCTACACACTATTATTTAATCACCTCAGCAACCCATTTTACAGATGAGGAAACAGAACCTCATTAAGGTTAATGATTTGCCCCAGGATGCACAGCTGGTGAGTTGTGCCCAAGATTCACCTTGATTCTGTTATTTTCTCTTTCTTTAGGCTAAACAATCCAAATACGGTTGAGGAGAGAGAAAAGGAACTAAACAAGTGGAATCAAATCGTACAAGTGGTGGGTGAGTTTGAAGGGGGTCTGCTAGGAACTGTTTTGAAACTCAGGTTGACTTACTTCCCACACTTCTCCTTACCTACCCCCGAAGTTTTCTGACCAAGAACAGAACTTACTTTGTGCAATGGCCATGACTCCAGAGAGGGGGGTCATGATGAGGTTTTGAGATTGCTGGGGATTATGGTGGGACAGGCTGTGGATATTCGTCAAGGTGCTGACGGGGGGCAGACCACCTCCTGAGACTGAGATCTGCTGGAGAGAAAAAACAAAAACACCATGAGTGGAGCTGGGATTGCAAAAAGCAGTGTCCAAATTGACATAACTCAGGGCACCTAGGGGCTCAGTCGGTTAAGCGACTGACTTTGGCTCAGGTCATGATCTCGCGGTCTGTGGGTTTGAGCCCCGCATTGGGTTCTGTGCTGACAGAAAAAAAAAATTTTTTTTAATGACATGACTGAGCAATTCCTTGGCACAGCTCATTCATTCATTCATTCATTCAGTAAAAATTATTAAGCATACACTGAGGCACATTTCTAGATGCTGGAGATAGAGAAGTAAAATACCCAATAATCCCTTCCCTATGGTGCTTCCAGTGGTTGACTATCTTTTTTTCTTTTAAGTAAAAAATATTTTTAACATTTATTTATTTTTGAGAGACAGAGTGCAAGCAGGGGAACGACAGAGAGAGGAGACACAGAATACGAAGCAGGCTCCAGGCTCTGAGCTGCCAGCCCAATGTGGGGCTCGAATCCACAACCCATGAGATCATGACCTGAGCCAAAGTTGGAGGCTCAACTGATTGAGCCACCCAGGTGCCCCTCATTGGTTGACTATCTCTGAGTTCCTAGCCTGCCTTAGACATTCTTCTGCCCATGGGGTATTAGAGGACTGTCACTTGCTTAATTTGGAAGTATCCTCTGTTCTGCTCTGTACCTTGTATATTATTGGTGCTAAAGACACATGGCTGCTAAAAATAATAACTGAAGAAATGCTCTGGGAGAGCAGACTGGGGACCAGGCAGAAGTGCAAGAAAGCTTTCACGGACTACAGGCTCCATTAAGTACCACTTGTACATTAACTTACAAACTTCATGATAGTTCCATAAGGCAGATACTTCTGCCATCCCTGTTTCCCTGATGAAAAAAACCAAGGGTCAGAGTAGATATGTATAATGCCTAAGATCCAATAACCTAGTAAATGGTATATCTGGTATTCAAACACAGGTCTGTCTGCCTCTAGAATTTGAGTTCTTTTAGAGAACTTCTTTTAGAGAGAAACTTTCCCCACCCCTGCAATTATTATCAAGGGTTGCAGGGGGATCAGACATCATTGGGCTTCTCTACCTTTTCCAAATCTCCACTATCCATTAAAAGATTTTTATTTTTTATTTTTTGGTCAAGGAACTGATGTTGTAATGAGAAAGCTACTAAACAATAAGCCCTCGGCCCCAGGTGCCCCCATTCTGTTTCACCATTATATTTTAGTGATAGGTTAGTAAGAGAAAGCTACTGATTTTCACGTGTTTACTTCATACATCCTTTTGGGGGGGGGGGATCGAATCCTTTTATTTATTCCTAATAGTGTCTTTTCCTTATTGATTTTCTTCATTTCTCCAAACGTATAATGACATCACAAGCACGTGTGCTGATAGGGTCTCTTCCTTGCTAGTACTCATATGTGTACATGTCTATTGCATTGGTTAGAACTTTCTAAATAGTATCAAACAGTAACAGCTGTAATAGATGTGCTTGCTTTGATTCTGATGTTTTCAGAAATGCTTCCAGTGTTTCCCCATTAATTATAAGGAGCTATCACTTTCACACACACCCACACCCACTTTTGGTGATGAAGCATTTTAATACTTACAGTTTTAAAATAATTTCTAAAATTATTAAGAAAGGGTGTCTCAGGCCACCTAGCTGGCTCTGTTGGTGGAACACATGACTCTTGATCTCGGGGTTGTAAGTTCAAGCCCCACGTTGGGTGTAGAGATTACTTAAAAATAAAATCAGGAAGGAAGGAAGAAAAGGAGGGAGGGAGGGAGGGAGGAAGGAAGGAAGGAAGGAAGGGAGGGAGGGAGGAAGGAAGGAAGGAAGGAAAGAAGGGAGGGAGGGAGAAAGGAGGAAGAAAAGAAAGAAGGAAGGAAGGAAAATAGAGGTCTCCCATCATTGTGAACTGCTCCAGACATTCTTGATGGTATCAGGACCACTGGGAAACGTTTTAGGGTTAGGATACAAACATTCAGTGTCTGAGTAACTCAGTTGCCCTTCCTCCCAGAGCTTGTCAAATTATAGGTCGCACACCAGCACCCAGGTAAGACACTATCTCCCACCTTGACCTGGTCAGCCACAGAGCTTCCAAGGTTAATTTGAAAAAGAAAGAAAGAAAAAAACCAAACAGGTTTGTTTGTGTTTTTAAAATGGGCATCGAGAAAGGAGTTGGGGGGGTCACGTGACCAAGAAGGAATTCCGACCACATCAAACAAGAGAGAACCAGCCTGTTTGCTGGACTTGTTTTTCAAAATGTCAGAGTCATTAAAAAAAAAAAATCAGTAACCTGCCTTCGGACTTCCTTTGGGTAATGTAGTCCTTTGGAGAAAGTCAACGAAGTGACGGTAATCTCTCCTGTTTCAATGTTTGATTTTAATGGTGAAAGACAAACGCAGATGCCGACGATAAAAACAACTTAAATGTGCATGGCTTCAGAGTCTGTAATGTGCTTCCACTGACTGTCCTCAATAGGTATCGACACAGCTAGGGAGGGCATTATTATCACTGCCCCTGTGTTACAGATTAAGAGTCTGATCCCCCGAAGAGTTGCAAGACTAACACTAGGTCCCTTGACTAGTGAGTGAGGAAGCCAGAATTCAAACTCAGTTTTACTAGAGTTCAAATACTTACTGTTTGGGGGTAACCTTGGTCAAGTGCCTTCCCACTAAAATGCAACCATTCTTTTCTATTTGTCACCAAGACTGAAGGAAGCCCGGGGCTGCCAAGGACGCAGCTGGGTTTGAATTACATGAATGCTGCCATTTGCAGAACTTTCACCTATGTTAAGCGCTTTACTGCCTACAGCCTAAGAGGTTAGTGTTATTGCCCCTACATTGTGGACAAGGAAACTGAAGCTGAAGAAGTGAAGAAATTTGCACAAGAAGTGGTGTTGGTATTGAAAGCAGGCCATTTGCCGCCAAGGTTTTTCACTGTTAGGCTATACTGCTTCAATGTGAAAGAATCCAGAATGTGCTTTTTAATTATTATTATTATTTTTTAAGTAAACTCTACACCCAGTGTGGGGCTCAAACTCACGACCCTGAGATCAAAAGCCATATGCTCCACTGATGGAGCCAGCCAGGCACCCCAGTATGTGCTTTTGAAAAAAAAAAAAAAAGGAGAGGGGCACCTGGGTGGATCAGTAGGTTAAGTACCTGAATTCAGCTCAGGATCTCAACATTCATGAGTTTGAGCCCCGTGTCTATGCTGACAGCTCAGAGCCTGGAGCCTGCTTCAGATTCTGTGTCTCCCTCTCCCTCTGCCCCTCCCCTTTCATGCTCTGTCTCTCTCTCAAAAATAAACAAACATTGAAAAAATTATCTATGAAAAAAACAACAACAAGGTTCAACATACACAAACTGCAACCCTAAATCTGGCCAGCTTTTTGTCAATGCATTTGGGTATGGGAGAGGGGACAGATAGTGCAAAAGAAAGCTCAAATGATCAGCAGCATTTCCCAAACTAATTACTGGGGTAAGATTTCCAATTCACGTCCCACTGACAGTTAGTACACAAGAGATTGTCACTCCTCACATGGGGCTTACCCAAACGACAGCGGAGCTATAAGCAGCCCTCACACCAACCCCATGACGCAGGCATTATTACCCCCCATTTTATAGATGAGGAAGCTAAAGTTAAGCAACATATCCATCTGATTGCTGAGCCCAAGGCTTACACACACTGGTTCTCTTGCCCGTGTTATTTTTAACCATACTCCACTCTTGCCTTGGTGGACCACAATCTGTGATGCACCTGTTAGATATTAACAGAAAACAGATTCTTGAATTTGGGCATCCAGTAATAGTGACATAACATATGAACCAGGGTGTTGGAGACTAGTAAAAAGCTGGTCCCTGCAAACAAGCTTCCAGGTGTTTGCTAACGTTGAGGTGTGCTCTCTTGGTCAATCATCAATCCAATAATATACTGGCCATTAGGGCACTGCTGAGCAGAACAGGAAGCAGAAAGTGTGTCTGCAGGCTGCCTTTGGAGCAGCCCCGGCTTGGGGTGAGGCCACTTGCCTCTTAGGAAAAAGAGCAGGAGGGTGCAAGGGAAACCCCAAGGACCTTCAAGCAATAGAAGCAGAGACTTGAAGGATTTCATGCACTGAGAAGTCAAGACTTCTTCCACAAGACCCTCTTCTCCAGGGCAGCTTGGGCAATCCTTACTCTTAACCTGTTTGGGTCTCAAAGTGACTCATGAAGACTTGTCTGTGCCTCTTACAAAGTAGCCACACAAACGGTTTTTCATGAAGAAAAGGCATAAGGGATGAGGGGAGGGAAAGGGGGCTACAAAATGCCTCCCTCAGGAGCGCCTTTTCATTTTTGTTTGCACAGACCACTACCAGGGAAAGCAGCTCGCGTCCCCGAGACGAGAGTTGGCCGAGCCAGCACTCCTCTTGGAAACTACACTTTGTTTTTCCTCCAGGGAGCTGGGGACTCAATCACCTGTGACTCACCATTCCTGTGTTGCCTACACAGCACACACGTCAAGGTCTAAAATGGCATCTGCTCCCCGTCCCCTTCCCCCACGCCGGCCCCCACCTGCCCCTGGGTCAGACACCTTGAGGGAATGTGTGTGGCTCCACCTTGAGCGTGGAAGCCAGGAACCTGCAGCTCCTCCCCCCCAACCCCCCCACTGAAACATGGAGCATGACCCAAAGAATAAAGTTTTCCATTTCCTGCCCTTACTCGTGTCGTAATGCTTGTTTCTCTCCGGGGCTGCGCTCCCCTGCACTCGTGCTGTTAGAGAATGAGAGCCTTGAAAATTCAAATTCAAAAAGAGTCTATTCCTCGCCAAGTGTGCTAAACTTACATCTGGGTGTGGGCTGTGGTTATGATTGTAGAAAACTTCAGTTAAAGAGAGGAACACTGACATTAACAATAACACCAGTCACTTCTTGAATATTTAACACGGTGCTGAGTATTTCCCTTGTTATCACAGTTGTTCCCCCCAACAACTGCACTGTTATTATGCCCGTTTGAGACGGAGAGTGGTTCAGTAACCTGCCCAAGGCTACACAGCTATTAAATGCTAGAGCTGGGATTTGAACCGGGTCACTGGAACTTCAAAGTCGGTGCTTCTCACTTTCCTTGTAAGCCTCACCTCGCCCTGCCCCGCCCCACCGCCATTTTGTGCCCTGCTCTGCACTGACATACCACCTGATGTCCCAGTTCAAGAAGCCTCTCTCCATCTCCTGCCACCCACTACATCCTGACTTAATTTCTCTCCTTGCCGGCACCAGTGTGTGGCGAAGAGAAAGAGGGGGCTTGTTTCAAAGTGAAATACTCTCTAAGGTTAAAAGACTGGCTTTGGAGGCCTTGGGGGGGGGGGTTACGAATGAACATTTTATCAACACAAATGTCATTGCCTGCCCCAAAACAAACAGCGTCCCACCCGGCTTGTTCCTTTATGAGGCATTCAATCAATAAAATGAGAGCAGGACTCTGTCAGATTTATTGGCTAGGTTCAAACCGAACACCTCTTCCACCCGCCAAAGGCTGGGTCACCAGCTCTACCTTTCGTCCCAACTCTGGACAGCCCCTGTTTTCCCCTCCGGGGCTACAATGGCTCATTGTTTGAGGCAGGCCTTGTGAGAAGTTGTGTTTGTTTTGCCTCTTATCTTATCAGCTCCAGAGCTACAATGGCCCAGGTGTACTCACCATTTTACCATCAGGTGAGAGGAGATTGTGGCCAGGGTCCAGACTGGCTGGAGAGACTTGCTGTAAAACAGACTGGCTGGTCACCATGGCATTGTTGCCATGGTGACTGATTGTTGAGGAGGAAGTGACCTCATTGTTTCCCTGCTGGCTGTAGCGGACTCCTGCAAAACAAGACAGACCCAACAGCAGACATGAGTGCCCCCAGGGCCCTGGAACACACATTTGACTCCCCTTGTTTTCACACAGTGGATGACAAGAACCCAAAGTTGCCTTTTCCTCCCCTGTTTCCTATGAGAGACACTGGCTGGCTTTCTCCACGGTAAAGGCTAGAGTGGACTCTACTTAATTTTGGAATGTAAGCTCCTTGAGGGCAGGACATTTTTATCTGTTTTGTTTTGTTCATTGCTGTATCCCCAGTACCTTGCCACTTGGTAACCACTCAATAAATATCTGTCAGAGGAATGAATGAATGAATGAATGAATGAACGAACGAACGAGCGAGTGGACAAAAGGATGCTGCTTATTCTTGCTTCAGCATACTTCTTGCAGGATTTGGGGGCTGAGATTGGCCTTCTCTTCCTAACTAGAGTATTTCTTGTATTCTTCAAAATGTCTTCTAGAAATGTTTCCCTGGCATCTCTTGGCAATGTGGGGCTGCAAAGCATGAGTAGACCCGTCCTACAAAGAGGCACTTGTCCAGGGAGCCCTGTAAGAGCCAGAGTGGAAGGCATCAGTCTTTGCACACTACTATTATGGCTGAGCACAAGAGGCCGGGGCTGGGGGTGAGGAGGGTGTTGCACACGGACAGAACAGGTCAGGGATGAGGCTGTAGCTGGGGGTCTGTGGCTCTGGAACTCACATTCCTTTGATGGGGTCCCATTTGGCTGACTTCCAGGGCCCAGGGGAAGGCGAGTCTGCCGGGAGGTGGGGCAGGCAGCACACACAGGCAGGATGTGGATGCTTTAGTAAACCACTGCAGTTAGGTCTGCAAGGGAGGGGAGAACCAAGCATGTTTATAGCCTCACTACTCTGGCCCTCCCTCTGGTTCAGGAACCAAAACAGAGGTCTGTGCTCAGGAAAGAAAAAGCACTGGGCAGAGAAGGCGACCGAAGGGGTGCAAGTAACCTGGACCCAGTTTGCAGAGTCCAAGTCCTGCTAGATGTGCCCGTGAAACAGACAAAGACAAAGCTGGGGGCAGCTGGGGCATCTCACCCTAAGCTCAAAGCCTACAAAGACTGTGTTCTTGTGTTGTACTTTGGACTTGACAAAAAGGTTTGGGGGACCCTATTTCTACCTGCAGGAGAGGGAGACCAGTGCTCTGGGCATGCAGTTATTTGGAGGGGTGGGCCAACTATCTGGCTGCACTTCTCCTTTTGCCAGCTTTCCCAAGACAAACCATTACTGTATAAAGTATACTGATTCTATTGGTCTGTTTCCCCCTGTCCTGCTTCCTGCTTCCCCCTGGAGCCCCACCTGCCCAAGGAGGCTACAAAGCCCCCCTTCCCAGGGGCCAGGCAAGCTGCCATAACCAGCAGCCTCCAAATCACTAAGATGAAGCTTGCCAAGAGGAGACCCAAACCAGTCTTCTGGCATCATCCAAAGGACATTACCCAAGGCTGATATGACCTAGAGCTTAAGAGGGCTGGGAAGAAAACAAATGCTAAGGCAGGGTTCTAACCTTCAAGAGCAACGTGTTTGACTCTGCGTGGCTTGATGAATGCTCTATGGGCTTCCTCTATTGGTTGCTGTCCTCATCCTTTGATTCAAGGGGCTGTCAGTGGGGGGTGACGGTGGCAAATTGGAATTTGGTGGTTATTGGTCTGGGGCACCACACTTTTGGGGGAACAGGAGCCATGAGGTTAAAAGGAGGAAGGCTCCCCTGCCTCTGAACCAACACCCCCTCCCCAGTCCTGCCCGCGGTCCTCCACACCTATCTGCAGTCCCTGCGTCTCCTATCTCCTACCCTCTATTCATCCCATTGGATCACACTGGGTCTTTTTTCTCCACTCACATTTACCACTGGGCTCCTGGCAGGATACATCCAACAGCTCACAGTGTTGTGACATAGAAGAAGAAAGATCTGTGCCTTGTGAGCTCAGGAGGCAGAGAAGATCCAACAGAAAAGAGGGAGGCAGGTTTCAAAGCAATAATAGGAAGAATTTTCTGAGGAGGGACAGTGGGAAGACTGTGGGCTCAGGAGCTAGACAAACTCAGGCTCAAATCCCACTTTGCCCTTAGGAGATGTTCGATCTTGGAAAAATTACTTCTCTCTCTCTCTCTGTGCCTTCACCTCCTCTCATAAAATGGAGGGAACACTTCCTTCACAGGGCAATTTCTGGATAAGAGAATATATCTAAAAGTTTCCTAGCATGATGCTAAAGAAATGGTAACTATGGGTCAGGAGGCAGCTAGTATGGGGATGGACCCCAGGATACTTGCCCTAAGACTCTAGAATTCTAGGCAACTTAGGGCAGATTCTAAGTACTGAATGGAGTGACCTGTCCATGGAGCATAGTTCCCCAAGAATCCTACTCTGAAGAACCACTTATGTGTTTTGCCCTGGAAGCTACTTGGGAGGCAAGCCTGGCTCCTGTTTTCTCGTTCTTTCCTTTTGGAGGGACTGCACTTCACCTTGTTTTTCTCTTGCTTTCTCTGACTCCCCGGCCCGCTATTTACCTCCCCAAGATGCTCTGCTCCTGAGTGAGTGGTGATAACGCTGGGAGTCAGGTGTGTGTTCACCTCCCAGCCTGTCCCCATCATCGATTCAGCCTCAAGTCAAACAGACTCTGGTTTTAGCCTATTTAATTTGGCCAAAGGAAGAGGGCCCGTCCTCTGGTGATCAAATATGGGTCACAGGGAGGCTTCTCCCCTACTGCAGGCTACATAATTATGTATTTAAAAATAATTAACCAAGGATACCCATAGGAAACAAAGCCTTCTTTAGGAGGGAGCCTGGCAGAAGAGCGTCAAGGGCCATTTGTTAGAATCCAGCCAGGGTAGCCCAAGGCTGCTGTGGTTTTCAAACCTTGTTTTCTCCCCCAGCACAGCTTCATGTAAGGGTGGAGCTGTTCTGTTTAAAGACAGAGGGGCCTTGGGGCGCCTGGGTGGCTCGGGTGGTTAAGCATAGGACTTCAGCTCAGGTTCATGAGATCGAGCCCTGCATCTGGCTCTGCACTAACAGGGTAGAGCTTGCTTGGGATTTTCTCTCTCTCTCTCTCTCTCACTTTCTGCCCCCCCCCCACTTGTGCTTTCTCTCTCTCTCAAAATAAATAAATAAACTTATGGGGCGCCTGGGTGGCGCAGTCGGTTGAGCGTCCGACTTCAGCCAGGTCACGATCTCACGGTCCGTGAGTTCGAGCCCCGCATCAGGCTCTGGGCTGATGGCTCGGAGCCTGGAGCCTGTTTCCGATTCTGTGTCTCCCTCTCTCTCTGCCCCTCCCCAGTTCATGCTCTGTCTCTCTCTGTCCCAAAAATAAAATTTAAAAAAAAAAAAAAAAAAAAAAAAAAAAAAAAAAAAAA